>NW_024081737.1:429395-585791 GCF_003009895.1 Hyaena hyaena
CCCTCCCTCCCTCCCTCCCTCCCTCCCTCCCTCCCTCCCTTCCTTCCTTCCTTCATTCCTTCCTTCCTTCCTTCCTTCACACCCACCATCGGGCTTGAACTCACATCCCTGAGATCAAGACTCGCATGCTCTACCAAATGAGCCAGCCATGTTCCCCAAAGAATGTGATTTTAGATCACAGCAAGCTATCATAATATATGCACCAAATTGGCAGAAATTAAATTGTCAGAAATACCAGGTGTTGGTAAGAATATATAGCAATGGAACCATGCATAATCTGTTGGTGGTTGTAAGGTGGTTACAATCACCACAGAAAAGAGGTTTTGACATAGTTTAGGAAAATTGAATATTATGTATACTATGATTTTTAACAATTATACATCTATTTGTGTACTCTAGAAATGAAACTTGTATGTGCGTGTCATATTTTCATAGTAGCCTTACTAACCCCAAACTGTAAATACCTCAATACGTCCACCAACTCAAATGTCCATCAATAGTAGAATTTTGATATTTTGATATATTCATAAAATAGAATACTATATGATACATCTCCTAATATGGTTGAACATATACATAAAATTGAGTGAGAGAAGGGAGTCAAAATGATAGATGCAGTATGATTTAAATTTTATATAATTGAGAATCTGGGAAAAGTCAAATTATTATTTAGGGATTCATAAACAGTAAAATAGAAAAATGAATTATTCATTGAAATCAGAATAATGGTTATCACTTGTGGGAAGAAGAAAAATGTAATTAGGAAGAGACATATAGGACTATATTCTGTTTCTAAAACTTCAGTTGGTTATAATTATTTTTTAAATTTTCTTATGTTTTCTATACATACTGAAATACATTTGAAAATTAAAAACATTTAAAATAAAGCTGTGGACAAAAATACAGTAATTATTTGTATATGCTCCTCTCACCTTTTCCTTACCTGGTACTGATGGTTTCTAACAGATGTAGAAGGGTTGCAGTAAAGTGAAGTGGTTTAAGTTAGAAGACAATGGCAAAGCTACGATGCTCCCAGACAGTCCCTCAACCCAGTTGAGAAATGCATAACTAAAATTCTCAGTCTAACATGAGAGAACACATTTGAGTGGCATATAGCAAGACTGATATTATAATACTTTTTCCAGATAGAGTCAAGAAAAGACATTGAGAAGGATGCATATTCTGCTGTTTTGGTTGAGTGTTCTGTAATTGATAGTTTGATCCAGTTTGATGACATTGTTTGTCATGCTTACTGTATTTCTGTCTATATATCATTGAGAGAGAAGGGTTGAAATCTCTGACTATAATTGTGGATTTATCTATTTCTTCTTTTAATTCTGTCCATTTTTGCTTCATGTCATTTGTAGTTCTTTTGTTAGGTGATTACACATTTAGCATTGGTGTATCTTCTTGGTGAACTAAAACTTTTATCATTATATAATGTTCTTTATCCATGGTAGCTTCTTTGCTCTAAAGATAACTTCATCTGATTTTAGTATAGCCACGTTGATTAATAGTTAATAGTTATCTTTTTACATTCTTTTACTTTTAACCCATCTGTATTACTATATTTATGGACAGCATCTAGATGGGTCATGTTTGTTTATCCATTCTGACAATCTGTCTTTTAATTTCATGCTTAGATCATTTAAATGTAATTTTGATAAGTTTGTACTTGGGTCTATCACTTTATTTGTTTTATGTTTATTCCATCTGTTTTCATTCCTCTGTTTTACCTTTATTGCCTTTTTTTGGGTTATTTGAAACTTTTTAGCATTCATCTTTTGTGACTTTGACTATATATCTCTGAATTTTTTTGTGTGTGCTTGTTCTAGTGACTATAAAATACTTAACTTTTTCACAGTTGACTTAGAACCAATAATTTTACTACTTTCATTTGAATATGGGCTCTTATTACTTATGCCTCCCATCTATGCTGTAGATTGCTTATATATCTACATAAATTCAGAATATCTTTATTTCGCCATCATTCCTACAGCATATTTTTACTGGATATAGAATTCTGGCTGACAGAATGGGAGCTTTAAAATGTTGTGCCTTTTTGTTTTTGTTTTTGTTTTGTTTCCATGTTTTGTAATGAGTAATTTCCTCTGAGTCATTCTTCCATTGATGTGTTGTTTCCTCTGGCTACTTTCAAGATGTTTTGTCTTCAGTGTACAGGGGTTTGATTATGACATATATAGGTATGTATTCTTTGGGTTCAACCTGTTTAAGGCTCACTCAGCTTCCTGAAGCTATAGAGACTTTTTGCTTCATTTGAGATGTTTTAGACCATTATTTTTTCAAATACTTTTTCAGCTCTGCACATTATCTTCTCTTTCTGTAACTCTGAAGATATGAATTTTAAAACTTCTCTTTTTTATTGCCCCATAGTCTCTGTGGCTCTGCTCATTTTTTTAAGACTTGGTTGGATAATTTATGTTGATCTATCTTCAAGTTTACTGTCTCTTATCTGTCATGTCCATTCTGCTATTAAGTCCATTTACTGAGTTTTTTCTTCAGTTGCATTTTTCAATTCTAAAGTTTCCATGTAATTCTTCTTTATATCTTCTATTGCTTTGCCAAGAATTTCTATCTTAGACTCATTTTAAGAGTGTTCAAGATTGCTAATTCAAGCATTTAATAAGGCTCCTTTAAAATCTCTGTGAGATTATTTCAACATCTGTGTCATCTTGGTGTTGGCATCTGTAGTTTGTCTTTTCCCTTCTCAGATGGGGTTTTCCTGGTGCATCATGTACAAATTAATTTTGGAATATATTCAAGACAGTTGGAATATTATAAGACTCTGGATCTCATTTAATCCTATTGAGAGAATTGAAGCTTATGTTTTAGCAGAAAATCAACCTGCTTATGTTCAAGCCACATGTTCTGCCTTGCCTTCTGTGAGCCTTCAGTTTTCGAAGGTTTTGTAGTGCTTTTTGGGTATTTTCTGTCTTTGTACCACCCAGTGATCATTTTGGTACTTGGATGCTGGTTTGCTTATTATTTAGTTCTCAGTTTTTGGTATTCTAATTAGGATAAGAGTCACACTTGTATCTGGGAATGAGCCCTGATGTTCATAGACAGCATTTTGAGTTGTTTCTTTGAATTCTTTCTTTTTTAGTTCAGGGCATAAATTTGGCATTGCAAATTTTGATCCTGCATTCAATACCAAGTTATGTGAGGACAGAGAGAGGAAAAAGGAAGTGAGGTTTAACCCACTTACTTGGAAACAGAGAGGAAGGTTCACCTATTTCAGGAATTTTATCTTATTTTTTTAATTCCAGCATACTTATTGTCCAGTGTTATGTTAGCTTCAGGTGTACAATATAGCTATCTAGCTGTGTTGTGTGTGTATACATTATCCCCTTCACCTAAACCTCTCTAGTTAAGAATTTTTTCCTGGGTTTGTGTCTTTTTTTCTTTGTTCATTTGTTTTGTTTCTTAAATTTCACATATGAGTGAAATAATATGGTATTTGTCTTTCTCTGACTGACTTGTTTCACTTAATATTATACTCCCTAGATCCATCGATGTTGTTGCAAACAGCAAGATTTCATTATTTATTGTGGGTGCGTAATATTCCATTGTATATAAGTACCACTTCTTTATCTATTCACCTGTTGATGCAAACTTGGGCTGTTTCCATAATTTGGATATTTTAAATAATGTCATAAACGTAGGGGTGCATATATCTTTTTGAATTAGTGTTTTCATATTCTTAATATAAATACCCAACAGGAGAAGTACTAGATCATATGGTAATTCTATTTTTAAATTTTTGAGGAAACTGTACTCTTTTCTATGGTGGCTATACCAACTGCATTCCCACTAGCAGTGATGAAGGTTCTTTTTTCTTCACATCCTCACCAACACTTATTGTTTCTTGTGTTTTTGATTTTAGCCATTCTGACAGCTGTGAGGTGATATCTCATTGTGGTTTTGATTTGCATTTCCCTTGGTTTTTCCTACTGAGTATGATATTGGCTGTGGATTTTTCATGTATGGCCTTTATTATGTTGAGGCATGTTCCCTGTAAATCTGCTTCGTTGAGAGTTTTATCAGGAATGAATGTTGCACATTGTCACATGCTTTTTCTGCATCGATTGAAATGACATTTTCTTATCCTTTTTTCGTTGATGTGATATATCTGTGTTAATTGATTTGTGAATATTGAACCACTTTGCATCCCTAGAATAAATCCTATTTGAATGTAGGGAATGATGTTTTTAGTGTATTGTTGGATTTTGTTTGCCAATATTTTTGTTGAGGACTTTTGCATCTATGTTCATCAGAGATAATTGGCCTGCAGTTCTTAATTAAAAAAATTTTTTTGTAGTGTCTTTATCTGGATTTGGTTTTGGTATCAGAGTCATGCTGGCCCAATAGAATGAATTTGGAAGAATTCTTTCTTCTTCTATTTTTTGAAATACTTTGAGAAGAATAGGCATTTACTCTTTTTTAAATATTTGCTAAATTTCACCTGTGACGCTGTCTGTACCTGGACTTTTGTTTGTTGGGTATTTTCTTTTTTTAAAAAATTTTTAAATGTTTTATTTATTTCTGAGAGAGAGAGAGGCAGTGTGAACAGGGGAGGGTCAGAGAGAGAGGGAGACACAGACAGGATCCAGGCTCTGAACTAGCTGTCAGCACTGAGCCCGATGCGGGGCTCGAACCCATTAACCGTGAGATTATGACCTGAGCTGAAGTCAGACCCTCAACTGACTGAGCCACCCAGGCGCCCCATGTTAGGTCATTGCTGATAATCAGTCTGTTCATATTTTCTGTTTCTTGCTGATTTCCTTTTGGGAGGTTATATGTTTCTAGGAATTATCCATTTCTTTTAGATTGTCCAATTTGTTGGCATATAGTTTTTTCATAATATTCTCTTATGCCCTTTGTATTTCTGTGATGTTGGTTGTTATAGCTCCTCTTTCATTTCTGATTTTATCTGAATCCTCTCTGTCTTTTTTTTTTTTTCCTTTGATGAGTCTGGCTAAAGATTCATCAATTTTGTTCATCTTTCAAAGAACCAGTTCCTGGTTCTACTGATTTGTTTTATTGTTTGTTTGGCTGGTTAGTTTTAGTTTTTTGTTTATTTCTGATGGAATTTTTATTATTTCCTTCCTTCTACTGATTGTGGGTTTTGTTTTTTCTAGCTCTTTTTGGGATAATTTTAGGTTGTTTATTGGAATTGGTTTTTTCTTCTTGAGTTAGGTTTGTATTGCTATGAACTTCCCTCTTAGAATAGCTTTTGCCAAAGACTTGGGATCATTGTGTTTTCATTTTAATTTGTCCCCACATATTTTTAAATTTCTTCTTTGATTTCTTGATTGACCCATTTGTAGTTTAGTAGCACATTATTTAACCTTCATGTGTATTTGTGTTCTTTCCAGATCAATTTTTGTAATTGATTTTTAGTTTCATACTGTTATTGGAAAAGATGCATGCAGTGATTTCAGTGTTTTTAAATTTGTTGAGACTTATTTTGTGGCCTAACGTGATATATTCTGGAGAACGTTCCATGTGGCCTTGAAAATAATGTGTATTCTGTTGTTCTAGGATATTATGTTCTGAATATATCTGTTAAATACCACTGGTCCAGTGTGTCACTCAAAGCTACTGTTGTCTTGCTTTTTTGTTTGGATGATCTGTCCATTCATATAAGTGGGGTGTTAAAATCCCCTATATTATTGTATGACTATAAATTACTCCTTTTAAGCTTGTTTTTAACTGCTTTAAATTTCTAGGTGCTTCCATGTTTGAGCATAAATGTTTACAATTGTTAAATCATCTTGTATTGTCCCCTCAATGATTATATTGTGTCTTTCTTTGTCTCTTGTTATAGTCTTCATGTAAACCTATTTTGTCCAATATAAATATTGCTATCATGGCTTTCTTTTCACATCCATTTGCGCAGTAAAGTTTTGTTCATTCCTTCACCTTCAATCTGCGTGTATGTTTAGGTCTGAAATGAGTGTCTTGTAAGCAGCACATAGATGGGTCTTGTTTTTTTTGTTTTTTTTTACCCATTTTGTCATCTTCTGTCTTTTCATTGGAGTGTTTAGCCCATTTTGATTCAAAGTAATTATTGATAGGTATGTACTTATTGTCGTTCCATCACTTGTTTATGGTTTTTCCTATATGTTCCTTTCTTCTCTTGCTCTTTTCTCTCATGGTTTGCTGGCTTTCCTTAGTTATATACTTGTTTTCCTTTCTCTTTATTTTTTTTGTGCTTTTATTACCATTTTTTGATTTGTGGTTACCATTAGATTTACATATAACATCTTATCCATATAGCAGTTTATATTTAGCTGATAGTTGCTTAAATTTGAACCCATTCTTCACTCTTTTCCTCCTCATATTTTAAGTATATGGTATCATACTTTATCTCCTTTTATTTTGTGAATCCCTCAACTGATTTTTATAGATATACTTAATTTTACTGCTTTTGTGCTTCCTCCATTTTAAAAAATACTTTTTAATGTTTATTTACTTTTGAGAGAGAGAAAGGGAGAGCAAGCAGGGAAGGGGCAGAGAGAGAGGGAGACACAGAATCTGAAACAGGCTTCAGGCTCTGAGCTGTCAGTTCAGAGCCTGATACAGTGCTCAAACCCACAAACCATGAGATCATGACCTGAGCTGAAGTTGGACGCCCAACTGACTGTGCCACCCAGGTGCCCCTGTGCTTCCTACTTTTCTTATTACTGCTTATGGTCTTTCCTTTCCACTCTGAGACCCTTTAACATTTTTTAGGCTATTGTAGTGGTGATGAATTCCTTTTAACTTTAGTTTGTCTGGGAAGCTCTTTGTCTCTCCCTCTATTATGATTTATAGCCTTGTTGATAGAGTTTTCTTGGTTGCAGGTTTTTTTTTTTTCTCCCATTCAACATTTTGACTGTATCATGACACTCTTTTCTGGCCTACAGAGTGTTTGTTGAAAAATCAGCTGATAGCCTATGGGTTTTCTCTTGTATGTAACTGTTTTCTTTTCTCTTGCTGTCTCTAAAATTCTATCTTTATCTCTACTTTTTGTGTTTTAATTACTATATGTCTTGCTGTGTACCTCTGTGGGTTGATATTGCTGGAGGCTCTCTGTGCCTCCCAATTCTGGATTTCTGTTTCTTTTCCCAGATTCAGTAAGTTTTCAGCTATTATTTCTTCAAATAAATTGCCTTCCTCTTTTCTTTCTCTTCTTACTCTGGGATCCTTATAATATGAATTTTATTATGTTTGATGGTGTTGCTGAGTTCTCCTAATCAATTTTCATTTTTTAATCTTTTTTTCACTTTTTAAAATATTTTCTATCTCTTTATTCAGAGTATCACTGAGATCCTCCACTCTTTTCTCAAGCTCAGTTAATATCTTTATGACCATTACTTTAAATTGTCCATGAGTCATATTATTTTGTTTCATTTAGCTCTCTTGCAACAATTTTGTCCTACTCTTTCATTTGGGACATACTCCTCTTTCTCTTCATTTTGTCTAACTCTGTGTCTGTTTCTCTGTGTTAGGAAAGTTAGCTATGTTTCCTATTCTTGGAAGTAGTGGCCATATGAAGAAGAGGTCCTGTATTGCCATGCAGTGCAATGTCCCTGTTCACCAGAACCCAGCGCTTTAGAGGTGTATTGTATCCACCCTAATTGTGGCTGAGCTGCATTTATGCTCTGTTTGCCTTGGCTCTCTGCCTGTTGTGGGCAGGGTTTGTTGTTTGTGTTGTTAGTGTGCTAGGTATTTTTTATATTTAATTAAGTGGAAGAATTTATACATAATGGATTTATTAGGAAATCTTGATTATTTTTTAATAGTAACAAAGTTACATTGGTTTACTGTTCTAATAAACAACATCTCATATGCATTCATTATAATAAAGCCAAATCATAAGCAGAGGAAAAGATTTTGTTTTCCATTTTGTAAAAATATATTCCTTCACTTCATCCTTTTAATATATCCATTGCAGAGGTACAAATGAGAGAAAAGGAGAGTTGAGGAACATTATACATTTGTGCATTGTATTAGGATCTTGTCAGTTTACACTTGCAATTCATGTAGGAATGAGCGATGAGACTGGGCTGATGTCATCAATCTCAGTTTAAATAATTAATCAGTTGTGGGTCCCTTATGTTTTATGCCTAGTGAGTCTCAAGGGTCTTTAAATATATGGACCCATCTTCTAATTTTTTTTGTAAACATCTCATCAATACTGATTATATGTTATTTGGATAAAGACTGTTTATCTTGAGTTATAGTTGCTTGATTAGATAATAACCTTGGTCAGATCTAGTATATTTTAAATTCCTGAGTTAGTGTTGAAAGAAGAATTTGGTCAAGTCCTTAGACATCTTTGAAACCAGGGGAATGGTTACAAATTAGCTGTTAACTTCTTGTTTCCAATATTCTTTTGTTTTTCTCAATTTTTTTCTTTCAATGGGAATATATTACTTAAAAGCCCTAATATTAATACCTAATATGAATTTCACTAATAAATGAGCTCATAATAATTGTTAAATATTAGTGATTTATAGGAAATCCTAAAAATAGAAACAGGGTAATAATATAAATTGCTTTCTACTATATTTGAATTAACATAATACTGGCAGGTTCAATGAAATAGAATGTCCTTATATAGATCCAAATATATGTAGAAATTTAGAAGGATATAGGCTTCATGTCAGTAAGTGTAGAATAATATATTCCTTGACAGTGGGATAACTAGCCATTTGAAAATAAAGAATATGGCCTTTTAAGTTTTCTACACCAAAAAAAATTTCAGGCAAATTAATAATAAAATCACAAAGTATTGGAAAAAAATGTTTTTCTTGAATACCTATGTAGTGTGAAAGGCTTATCAAATCATAATCATGTGAAACATAGAAATTATTTTAAAAGTAAAACTTAACTATTTGACAATTAAAAATTCTATATGACAACAATAATAAAGAAATGAAGCAAGACAAGTTTTGAACTTAGAGAAATATGTCATAAATATAAGGCCTCTGTAATTCAAAGAGCTCTTAAAAATCAGTTTAAAAAGGCAACTCAATTAGAAAACATGGAAAAGAAATTCTAACAACTTATAGAGGAAATTTAAATGACTTTCAAGTATCAAAACTCAAATTTAGTAATTGAAAAAATAACCTTGACTTGAAATAAGCTTTTACCTATTAGAGTAACACAAATTAAAAAATGTTCATTTGGAGTAAAGATATAGGTAAAAGGATGTAGTAATTTGACATTGATTGGTAACATTATCATTTTTGGAGGACAATTTGGCAGTATACGTTTAGGCTGAGAATTTCCGTATTTTTTTTTTTTTTACCAGCAATTCTATTTAAGGAGTGAATTTTATAGAAATTCCGTCATTACTGCCCCCACAATTTGTACATTACAATAAGTATGTATCACAGCATATTTAAAACAGCAAACTTTTAAGTAAATTTGATCAATCAGGAAGAGACTAGTTAAACAGATTGTGGTACCACTATAAGAGCATCCAATGCAACTGTTAAAAATAATAAGGTGGCTTGGAGCACCTGGATTGAGCTTCTGAGTCTTGATTTCAGCTCAGGTCATGATCCCAGGGTTCACGATCAAGCCTCGTATTTTCTCTCTGCTTAAGGTTCTCTCTCTGTCTCTCTCTTCCTCTGCCCCTGTCCCCCACTCATGCTCGCTCTCTCTCTCTCTCTCTCTCTCTCAAAAAAAAAAAAAATAGGAGGTGCCTCTGTGGCTCAGGTGGTTGAGTGTCCAACTCTTTATCTTGGCACAAGTCATGATCTCACAGTTCATGAGTTCAAGCCCCACAGGCTCTGTGCTGACAGTGAAGAGCCTGCTTGGGATCCTCTCTCTCCTCTCTGAGCCTTCCTGCTCATGTGCACTCTCTCTCTGAAAATAAATAAATGAACCTTAAAATAAATAAACAAGCAAATAAATAAATGAGTAAAATAAGGTGGCCTGAAAAATTTGAACATGTGAAAAAAATAGGCCAGTGATAATTTAAATGATAAAAAGATGCAGAGTAGTATTTAAAGTATGTGTCTACTTTTGAAAAGATTGTAAATATGTGAAATTAGAGATGGGTAGATTTGTCTATCAGGATAGATATATATGAACCAAAATATTACATGTTTTTACTTCTGGAGAGTAGGTTTGTGATAGGAGTACTCTGTTTTTACTTTTTCTTTTGTAACGTTTAAATTTTTATAGCATACATAGGTTAGTTTCATAAGAAAATACAAAGGAGACAAATTGGAAAGGATGAATGACTTGTTGCCATCTGGAACTTAACAAGGATAAATATAATTTACTCTCATTAGGTATAAATAATCGATTATTTCAAGATACAGGTACATGGCTGGAATGTCATGTGAAAAATGATTTAGTTTCCACAAGCTCTATGTGAACTGAAGATGTGATACCCTTGCAATTTTAGATTATGTTGGTCTCAGGGATTGTTGTGGTGCTCTGTATTGGCAGAACTGTATTATCTTATCCTGTTAAGAGGGCTATACTTTTTAGAGAAGCATTGGAAGTGGTGTGCATCCAGAGGACAAGGATCACGATGGTGGGTGCTATATAAACCCTGTCATAATTGGGGTTCTTCACCTTACAGAAGAGAATTAAGGGGAGACAGGATGGTTGTAGTCAAGTATTTGGAGGTTGTATTGTGACAATATTTTCCTTTGTTGATTCAGAGAGCAGATATAGGACCAAAGAACCAACAATATGATAATAAAAAAGACTCTCAGTTCCCAAACATTTAGCAAAAACTAGATAATATACACAGACACAATGCAGTATATTGTTCACTTGGGCAGGATATTGAACTATGTATTTTCTAATATTAAAAAAAACAACAATAACTCCAATCTAAGATTCTAAGATAAATGAATATAGACGGTTTTCATATATAGTAGAATGAATAGTTAAACCTATAAGGGTTTTACATTTTACAGAGATCTACAACCACATATAAGAAAACTATAATAAGACTTCTACCAAATGATTGGCTTAAAATTAATTTTTCCTGAACTTTTCAAAATAAAAAATAAAATACAATTGAAATAAAGTTCAAAGATGTTTTAATTTATATACATATCTGGTCGAATGAACTGTGTTTGAAGGATAAGCTCTGTATAGATGGGGACTCTCTTCTGTATCCCTTATGTATAGGATAGTTCCTGGGATGTAATAGGTGTTCAATTTTGTTTTGAAAGAATAAAAAAGGAGGGACCTCAGTATCAGAATCAAGAATAGAATTACAGAGGGATGAGATAGAATTGGTGACAAGAGGGATGGGATATGCTGGACAGTGCAAGATTAGAAATCTAGGCACATCCATATATCAGGTAAATAATATGAGAAATTTGGGTATTAGTATTTATTAACAATTAATGTAAACTGATAAATTCAGCCCATGGTGGAAAATTCAGGCAGACTGTGAGTATTAGTGAAAAAACAATTTAAGTTTAAATAAAGAGTGCCTAACGAGCAGGGAAGAGAAGAGATTATAACTTTGATGATCTAGGAACATACATATAATATCTAATCCAACGGACTTTTTTTTTTTAATGTTTGTTTATTTCTGGGAGACAGAGAGAGAGAGACAGCGTGAGCAGGGAAGGGTCAGAGAGAGAGGGAGTCACAGACTGAAACAGGCTCCAGGCTCTGAGCTGGCAGTCAGCACAGAGCCCGACGCGGGGCTCGAACCCACGAACCGTGAGATCATGCCCTAAACGAAAGTCGGACGCTTAACCGACTAAGCCACCCAGGCACCCCTTAATCCAATGGACTTTGAAGTTAAGGGTTAGGAGATCCAATCTCTTGGTATCTAGAAGTACCAAGTAAGGACAAATGCACTTCGCACCTAGGTGCTATTAAAATTAAGGTAAACCAACAGTCAAGAGGATTCAATGCTAAATACTGACCTAGGGATTTTTACACCAGGCCTTATTCACAAAAGATGGGAGTGGATCAACAGAATATTCAGGGACCAGTTGGTAATTCTAGTTTAGAGTTTAAGGGCTATGGGGCAGGGAATTAAGCAGAGTATTATACCATCATATTAAGTATGAGGATTATGATACTGAGTATCAGTGGTTGGTTGGGAAATAGTGGCCCCTGATTTTGTTTTGTAAGCTTTTTTATAGTGTTTAGAAATTATAGTTATGTTTCTCAAATATAAAAGTGTTTTCCTTTACTTTTATATAGTCTGGGTTTTACAGAGTACCAGTAAATTTATTACTCTAATGATAATTGAGATCATTCCAATTAAGTCTTGAAAGTGTAGAACAATTTAGTTGTCAAGAGGAAAGGAACTATTTATGTACTTTCCCCAATTCTAGTGAAATAATACTTTAATAATAGAAAATAGATCATTGAGAATTTTTCTTGAAGGAACCGAGTTATTCAGTATTTATGGCCAAAAACATATTGAAATATATTTGAATACTTTTAGTAATGAGTGGTTTATAGTACATCTTTGCTTGAAGAATGTATCTAAAGTATAATAATCTTTGTATAGAGACAGCAATTAACAATTGCAATAGAAAATCAAAAACACTAAAAAAGAATGTAGCAAAAAGATGAAATGTTATGGAGAGAAAAATCTTAGAAACAAAATTCCTAAATATGTGTCTTAATTAACATCATATATATATATATAATATTAAAATATTGTGATTCCTTGAGACTCAAAGTACAGTCATTGGACCCTCAGAATCAGAATCTCCTGGGAGCTTGTGAAAATGCAGAATCTCAGATCCTACCCAGGACCTACTGAATTAGGGTCTGCATTTTAATGTGATTCTTATGTATGTGAACATTTAACTTTAAGAAGCACTGCTGCGGGAGGGGTTAGGATGCAGTGTAGTAGGGGGACTATGGGCTGTTCTTCTCCCTCAAACACAGATACATCTAGAAATCATTTTGTTTTTTTTCTTAAATAGTTTACTGTCAAATTGGTTTACATATAACACCCAGTGCTCATCCCCACAAGTGCCCTCCTCCATGCCCATCTCCCCCCTCCCCCACATCCATCAGTCCTCAGTTTGTTCTCAGCATTCAAGAGTCTCTCATGCTTTGCCTCTCTCCCCCTCCCCCACTGTTTGCCCCCTTTCTCTCCTGCATGGTCCTCTGTTAACTTCCTTCTAATCCTCCTATACGTGCAAACATATGGTATCTGTCCTTCTCTGCCTGACTTATTTCGCTCAGCATAACACCCTCAAGATCAATCCAAGTTGCTACACATGGCCAGATTTCATTATTTCTCATTGCCATGAAGTATTCCATAGTATAGATAAACCACATCTTCTTGATCCATTCATCAATTGAAGGACACTTAGGCTCTTTCCATGTTTTAGCTATTGTTGAGAGTGCTGCTATGAACATTGGGGTACATGTGCCCCTATCTATCAGCACTCCTGTATCTCTTGGGTAACTTCCTAGCAGTGCTACTGCTGGGTCATAGGGGAGTTCTATTGTTAATTTTTTGAGAAACCTCCATACTGTTTTCCAGAGGGGTTGCAACAGATTACATTCCCAGCAACAGTGTAGGAGGGTGCCCATTTCTCCACATCTTTGCCAGCATCTAGAGTCTCTTGATTTGTTCATTTTAGCCAGTCACCTCATGACCGGCAAGAGGTGGTATCTCAATGTGGTTTTGACAAATCATTTTGAACACCTAGGAAACTGATCTAAGAGAACAATCTGAATAATTTGAGGGAGAGAACATGGCAGGTATGTGATGGGGAGTGAGGATTTGGGCGAGAAAAAAATCTACACGTGCTATAGAGAAGTGCGAGAAAGAGCCAGGGATGAGAGACCAGTGTGTTGGATTCCTTCAAGAAAAGCATTTCCCCTAAACCATTGCTATAGGAATCGTGAGGAACTGATTATTGCATTTTTGCAAACAGTAGCTCAAATTCTGAGTTTATGGAAGTCTGCACCATTTGGTGAAGTAGGTCCTGGATGGGTGGTGGTGTTCCTGGGGAAAAGGAAGGGAAGACTGGGGGTGGACAGCAGACAGTGTGGTGTAGGGATCTCTTGGGTCACACTGAGGATGTTTCCCTTCCCTGAGTATATTTGGAAGAGGGTATATTGCCTTCTTTTAAAAATCAGACTTATTTTAACAACCAAATCAAAGCACACTTAGTTAAAGTTCCAAACACTCCCCACTGCAAGCAAGGAAGAACTCTGCTGAGGACTGACTCAGCAGTCAGTTAAGAACCTGACTGAGATTCTTAACATACAAGGGTAGATACATAAGGTTATCAGCAGACCAGTCCACAGAAACCTGGAAGGTCAGAGGGAGTGTCATGATATATTTAATGTGCTAAATGGGAAAAATATGTAGCCAAGAATACTTTATCCAGCAAGACTATCATTCTACATAAGATGAGAGATAAAGAGTTTCCAAGAGAAACAAAAATTAAAGGAATTTGTGAACACTAAAACCAGCCCTGCAAGAATTACTAAAGGGGAGTCTGAGCAGGAAAGAGAGACCAAAAGAAAACAAAGACTAGAAAGGAACAGAGATAATCTACAGGAATAGCAACTTACAGGTAATACAGTGGCATTAAATTCATATCTATCAATAATTACTATGAATGTAAATGGACTAAATGCTCCATTCAAAAGACATATAGTATCAGAATGGATAAAAAAAAAAAAAAAGACCCATTGATATGCTGCTTACAAGAGATTCATGTTAGACCCAAAGACACTTCTGGAATCAAAGTGAGGGGGTGGAGAACCATTTATCATGCTAATGGACATCAAAAGAAAGATGCCATACTTATATCAGACAAACTAGATTTTAAACTGAAGTCTGTAATAAGCGATGAAAAAGGACACTACATGGTAATAAAGGGGTATATCCTACAAGAATATCTAATAATTGTAAATATTTATGCCCCCAACTTGGAGGAGGCAAACATATAAATCAAATAGTAACAAACTTAAAGAAACTCATTGAAATTAATACAGTAATAATAGGGGACTTTAACACCCCACTTACAGCAATGAACAGATCATCTAGAAGCAGAAAATCAAAAAGGAAACAATTGCTTTGAATGACACACTGAATCAGATGTACTTAACAGATATATTCAGAACATTTCATCGTAAAGCAGCAGAATACACATTCTTCTCAAATGCACATGGAACATTCTCCAGAATAGATCACATACTGGGTCACAATTCAACCCTCAACAAGTAAAAAAAGACTGAGATCATACTATGCATATGTTCAGACCACAACACTATGAAACTTGAAGCCAACCATAAGAAAAAAATTTGGAAAGACCATGAATACTTGGAGAATAAAGAAAAGTTTACTAAAGAATGAATGGGTTAACCAATAAATTAAAGAGGAAATTAAAAAGTACATGGAAGCCAATGCAAATGGAAACACAGTAGTTCAAAACCTTTGGGCAGCAAAGGCAGTCATAAGATGGAAGTATATAGCAATAAATAAAATCACAGGTGAATGAGAATTTCATTTGGGTTGTAGATGACAACCCGCACTGCAGAAATACAAACAATTATAAGAGAAATATGAGCAATTATATGCCAACAAATTGGGCAAGTTGGAAGAAATAGATAAATCCCTAGAAACATATAAATTACCAAAATGTAACAGGTAGAAATAGAAAATGTGAGCAGATCCATAACCAGTGAGGAAATTGAATCAGTAATCAAAAATCTCCCAAAAAACAGGCGTCCAGGGCTGGATGGCTTCCCAGGGGGAAATATAGCAAACATTCAAAGAATTCTTTTGAAACTATTCCAAAAAATTGAAATGGAAGGAAAAGTTCCAAACTTATTCTATGAAGCCAACATTACCTTGAATCTAGAACTTGACAATGACCCTATCAAAAAGGAGAATTACAGACTAATATACCCGATAAACATGGATGCAGAAATTCTCAGGAAGATATTAGCAAATCAAATTCAACAGCAGATTAACTGAATTATTCACCATGATCAAGTGGGATTCATTCCTGGGCTGGAGGGTTCATTCAGTATCCAGAAATCAGTCAACATGTTACACCACACTGATAATAGAAAGGATAAGAACCATATGATCCTCTCAATAGATGCACAAAAAGCATTTGACAAAATACACCATAGTTTCTTGATAAAAACCCTCAAGAAAGTAGGGATAGAAGGACTATACCTCAACATCATAAAGGCCATATATGAAAGACTACAACTAATATCATCCTCAAAGAGAAAAACTCAGTTTTTCCTCTAAGGTCAGGAACACATCAAGATGTCTACTTTTACCATTATTGTTCAATGTAATACTGGAAGTCCTAGCCTCAGCAATCAGAAAACAAAAAGAAATAAAAGGCATCTACATCAGCAAGAAAGAGGTCAAACTTTCACTCTTTGCTGATGATATGATACTCTACTTGGAGAAACCGGAAAGACTCCACAAAAAATTTGCTAGCACTGATACATGAGTTCATCAAAGTTGGAGGGTATAAAATCAAAGTATAGAAATCTGTTGTCTTTCTATATATCAAAATGAAGCAACAGAAAGAGAACTCAAGGAATCAATCCCATTTACAATTGCACCAAAGACCATCAGATATCTAGGAATAAACCTAAGTAAAGAGGTAAAAGATCTGTATTCTGAAAACTATAGAACACTTATGAAAGAAATTGAAGACGACACAAGGAAATGGAAGAACATTTCTTGCTCTCACTTTGGTAAAGCAAATATTGTTACCCAAAGCAATCTACAGATTCACTACAATCCCTATCAAATAACACCAGCACTTTTCACAGAGCTAACAATTCTAAAATGTGTATGGAACAAGAAAAGACCTCAAATAGCCCATGTAATGTTGCAAAAGAAAACCAAAGCCGGAGGCATTACAATTCTGGACTTCAAGCAGTAGTACAAAGCTATAATTATCAAGACAGTATGGTACTGCCACAAAAACAGACACATAGATTAATGGAACAGAATAGAGAACCCATAAATGGACTCGCAACTATCAGTTCAGCTAATCTTTGACAAAGCAGAAAAGAATATCCTATGGAAAAAAGTCTTTTCAGCAATAGGTGTTGGGAAAACTGGACAGCAATGTGCAGAAGGATGAAACTGGACCACTTTCTTACACAGAAATAAAGTCAACATGGACGAAAGACCTAAATATGGGACAGGAAACAATCAAAATTCTAGAGGATAGCACAGGCAGCAACCTCTTTGACCTGAGCCATAGCAACTTCTTACTAGATATGTCTCTGGAGACAAGGGAAACAAAAGGAAAAATGAACTATTGGAACTTAGTTGAGATAAAAAGCTTCTGACAGTGAAGGAAATAATCAACAAAATTAACAAGCAACCTAGGAATAGGAGAAGATATTTGCAAATATTGTATAAAGGGTTCATAACCAAAATCTATAAGGATCTCATCAAACTGCTCACACACCAGAAATAAATAATCGAGTGAAGAAATGGGCAGAAGACATGAACAGATACTTCTCCAAAGAAGACATACAAATGGCTAACAGATACATGAAAAAAATGCCCAATATCATTCATCATCAGGGAAATACAAATCAAAACCCCAATTAAATACCATCTCACACCTCTCAGAATGGCTGAAATTAACAACTCAGGAAACCATAGATGTTGGTGAGGATGCAGAGAAAGGACAACCCTCTTACAGTGTTGGTGAGAATGCAAACTGGTATAGCCACCCTAGAAAACAGCATGGAGGTTCCTCATAAAGTTAAAGATAGAACTACCCTATGTCTAAGCAATTGCACTACTAGGTATTTTTTCAAGTGATACAAAAATACAGATTCAAAGGGGGCACATGCACCCTACTGTTTATAGCAGTGTTACCAACAACCACCAAATTATGGAAAGAACCTAATTGTCCATCGACTGATGTGGATAAAGAAGAGGTGGTATATAAACAATGGAATATTACTCAATCATCAAAAAGAATGAAATCCTGCCATGATGCAGATGGAACTAGGGTGTTCTATGCTAAGCAAAATTAGTCAATCAGAGAAAGACAAATACCATATGATTTTATTCATATGTGAAACTTAAGAAACAAAACATGAATATAGGGGAAGGGAAAGAAAAATAAGATAAAAACAGAGAGGGAGGCAAACCATAAGAGAACTCTTAACTATAGAGAAGAAACTGAGGGTTGTTGGAGGGGTAGTGGGTGGGGGGATGGGCTAAATTGGTGATGGGTATTAGTAAGGGCAGTTAGTTATAAACTCTGGGTGTTATATGCGAGTGATGAATCAGTAAATTATACTCTTGAAACCAATGCTACACTATATGTTAACTAACTTGAATTTAAATAAATTCTTGGAAGAAAAAAAAAGCATTGCTAGGAACCATTTCTGCTATTATGAGACACAGCTCAATGTCTGTGATATTAGAGATCCTGTCTCCTTTAGGAACTCCAAGATAGAAAGGAAACACTGAGGTTTGACTGATTTTTGTGTTTATTGTTCAAATATCATGCCTGGTACCTATTAGAGCTTACTAAATGATTTTTGCATGAATGAAAAAATATATGAGCATTTTCCTGTTGCATCTCTATCACCTTCAAAAAGTTCTAGACTCATTACAGAAGGTAGCACAGAGTTGGTAGTATACACTTTCCTATACCTAGAAGATTGTGACATATACTGGAGAAGGCATGAAGCTCATGCTATATTTTTTATTCAGATATCAAAGTAGGAGAAATTCATTACTAATTGGTGCTGTCATAGTGTTGGACATGGAGGAGACACTGAAAATATACTAGTTTCCACTATTGTTACAACTGCATTTTGTGAACACTGTTCCTAATCTCTGGGATTTATTCCTTTGGCTTTTTTTTTTTTCCAGGTGTTAATCTTTCAAAGTCATTCCTAATTTTGCTATTATTGATCTGACAACACTGTCAATGTTTGCCATTATGAAAATACCGACGATTTTATTATGTATTGCCTCTTATCATGTCTCTTGTGTGTTGAGATTGAATATTTAAAAACTCTGCTTATAGTTTCATTGAATAGGCTATTTCACCCTAGGCAACTTAGGGATGAAGAAAAAAAATCTTTTTTTAAGTTTTACTTATTTATTTATTTGTATTGAGGTATAATTAATATACAGTGTTATATTAGTTTTAGATATATAATCATTCAAAAATTCTATACATTACTTGGTGCTTGTCATGCTTAGTGTACTTTTAATACTCTTTATCTATTTCACTCTTCCCTCTACCCCCCTCCCCTCTGGCAACCACCTGTTTGTTTTCTGTATTTAATAACAACATAGTAGGACAGATGGCAGCTACACTTGTGGTGTACATAGCATAATACATAAACTTGTCAAATCACTATGTTGTTTATATGAACTTGAACACTTCCATCACGTCCAGGGTTCTTTCTCTTAAATGGTTCAGTTCCCTGACCATGTTACATATTGGATATTTGCATGGGATCTTTCCTCCTCCCTCTCCCCCTGCCCCCCGCTCTCTCGTTTTTTGTTTTTTGTTTTTTCTTTTTTGAGAGAGAGAGAGAGAGAGAGAGAGAGTGCAAGCAGGGAAGGGACAAATGAAGAAGGAGAGAGAATCCCAAGAAGGCTTCATGCCCAGCTCAGAGCCAGATGTGGGGCTTGATTTCATAACCATGAGATCGTGACCTGAGTGGAAATCAAGGGTCAGATCCTTAACCAACTGAGCCACCCAGACTCCCCCAGTGATTTTTTTCCCCTTTAAATCCTCATGGTCTTCACATCAGTTATTATTTTTATCCTTCTAGGACCCTCCCATTTCCACCAGAATATAAACATTCTCAACTCTTTCCATATTAGGAAAAAACACATCCATGTCATTTTCCTTCCTGGACCACCTTTTTAAATATCATCCCTATTCACGTAGCTTAGCTTTGATGGAAAGGGAACAACAATTTAGCTTGTACTCCTCTCCACTTCTTCATTGCTCATTCAGTCCTCTACTCATGTTAGTATAGTGTTAGTATAGAGTTTGTTTTCACACACCCTTGAAATTCTCACCATGCATCCAAATGGCGTCTAGGTTGCTAAATTGGGTAGACATTTCTCAGTTCCTTTACGTACTTCCAAAGTATGGTTCAGTTACATCTACAGTACAACTATTTTTGTTCTGTTCCCAAGAATTCTTTTTATCCATTTATATAAATAACTTCAAACTTGTTTCCTTGCTACTAGTCTTTTGACCTCCAATCTGTCCTAAAGACTTTTGCCAGAGTGATCTTTGAAAACATGTTTGATTATTTCAGTGCTCATTAAAAACCTCTGATGTTTTAAGGATCAAATTTAAGTTCTTCTGGCCAGTGAAATTAACCTTTCAGTATCTGGTCCTTTCCTCATATCCCCAGTCTCATCTTCCTTTATACCACTTTATACACTAGCCCAAATGTGCCAAGCTGTCAATTCTGTTCATTTGTACATCCTGTTCACTCTGTCTACAGTGTCCCTCTAATTATTCTATGCCTGGTTAACTTCTGTATGTTGCTGAGGACTCAGGTCAAATTTTACCTCTTTTGAGAAATCTTTTTCTCCATCCCTCCTTATAATCCATGTGGGAAGTCTTTCTCTGGGCTTCTAAGGTATCTTGTATTTATGTCTGTCACAGCATTCATTTCTGTATATTTGTTTATTTAAGTCTTTTTTATTAGAGGACAAAAATCATGCTTTTCTGTTTCTGTGTCTTCCGTCAGTCCTTGTGACCTGTTCATATAGAGCAGATTTGACACATAGATGGATATGGCATAATTATTTAAATGAATGAATGAATGAAAGGATGAGCTTATTGTCTAGTATGAAATTATGAATGACTTATTATTTATTCCCTGCTTCTAGAAGATCATTGTAGTAAGGACTGATTTGTCAGTGCTGTAACTTAAGACAAACTTTTGTTCTCAGCTCTAACCTATTTTGTATATATACTACTTCTTAAACTGCCGTCATTTGCCATGCTCTGCTACTTCATAACCTACAGAAATTCTCAGTTGTTAGATGGCTTTTTAGCCTATGAGTTACTGTATGCAAATTTAATCAAACCCCTCTCATATTATGTCCCAGCATAAGTTTCTGACCAGAGAAAGAATTTATTTGGATATATGGTATATCATGTAGGATCAAATTCAGCAAAACTTAACTAAATTAACTCACATTAATAGTGTCCTAAACAAATATCATATGTTTGCACGTATAGGAGGATTAGGAGGAACTTAACTGAGGAACAAGGGGGAGAAGAAGGGGGGAAATGGTGGGGGAAAGGGAGAGAGGCAAACCATGAAAGACTCTTGAATGCTGACAAAAACTGAGGACTGATGGATGTGGGGGGGAGGGGGGATGGGCATGGAGAAGGGCACTAGTGGAGATGGGCACTGGGTGTTATGTGGAAACTAATTTGATAATAAACTATTTGTAAAAAAAAAAAAATTGAGATTTCACATGAAAAAAAAATAGTGTCCTAAAATGTTTAAAATGAGAGTATTTTTTCTCTAATGTCAAAGAAACTTATGTATGAGCTGCTTAAGACAGATATGGTGGTTCCACAAAATCATCAGTGATACAGACTCAATTCAGTTCATGACTTCTTTACCTTAGTTGTGGCCTTCTCAGTTACTAGAGCTCCAGTTATCACTGCTGTCTTTTGAATTGCAGAATGGAGGCAGGGCACAAAAAGGGCATGGCCCTGCCTTAAATCCTCCTCAAAGTTATAGAACATTTTTTACATCTCATTGATTATAACTTACCATGAAATTAAAAAAAAAGGTTCTGTCTCACTTGATAAAAGTTCCGCTAATTATGTCGCTTGACATAGTTACTTTATCTCTTTAAAATTTATTTTCTTCATTTCTAAAATGTGAATAATAATGCTCATCTCATAGAGATTCTGTAAGAATCATAAGTATGCACTTGAAACTCTAGTATACTGACAGTCACATAGCAGACCCTCAATAAGTAGTAGTTGCTGTTGTTATTGTTATTATAGATAAGATTGTTCAGATTCAGAGATGTTGCATCTCTTCCAGAAGCCTCACAGCTAGTAATAGTTGAACCAGTAATTTAGATCTGCCTAACTCTGAGACCCCTGTTCTTAAAAGTAAAGTGAAATATGGCAGAGACTAGAACCAAGAGCTTCTATTTTCTGGTTCAACCCTCTATGTCTTAAATTATGATATCCTTTTGGTCTAAGTTTTTAGGATCATTGAAATAGTGTTGAAACAGGAAGTCCTAGTTTCTTTGGTTTGATTTATCCAAATACTTGCCTTGCTTTCTTTTTTTTTTTTTTTTTTTGTGGCGACTTGGCTGAAATCAACAGCATTAATTGAGTGTGTAATTCTGGAACCATCTAAGAAAGCTAAAATCATTTAAAATTAGTTGGGGTTTAGTAACTAGGTTGAACTTTGCCTTTGTCAATCCGTTTCCAGCTGACTCACTGCAGCTGCAACAATTGACATCATTTTGTGCCTTTCATGCAAAGACTAATTTGGCAGACAGCACTCCCAGTGGAGTGGGTTTCAGAGCCTCAATGAATCTCAGGGTTGGAATGGACTTGAAAGGTCACGGAATCCAAACCTTAATGTAATGATTGAATTGGATTACATCAACCTCACCAAGCGGTTTTGTAACCTACACTTGGACAAGTTGAGTGACAAAAAAATAGTGAAAATTTTACACGGCTGAATTGTGTAACCCATCCTATGTTTGAATAGCTAATCTTCTAGTCGTCAGTACTTACTCTATCCCTATTACAAATGCAGTCCCTTTTGGAACTTTATAACCTTTCAAATGTTTGAGGACCCTGACCTTGCCTCATTCTTAGAATTTTCTCACTGCTAAAACATCTGATTTCTTTAAGTTTTTCTCATTTAACATGGCTTTGATTTTCTTCACATTGCTGAGTTCACTGTTAAATCGGTTTTGATTTGGCTAGATTCTTCTTAAAGTGTTTCTCTCTTATCCCAGGAATGAATGAAATCCTATAGTTGTAAATTGGGGCAATTGCCTAATCAAACTGTGTTGGTATAAAATAAGAAGGTAGTTTCTTGAAAATTATGGGGACTGGTGAGAGTTTAGAAGTGATCAAATTGTTGAGGTTTTGCTAGCTCTCTTACAACTAAACCAATGTGACATATTAATTTTGTACTATGAAAAGCTCAAAGGCATGACAAAGTCATAGTGTTCTTTAAGCATAAAGTAGAGTAAGTTGGGTTATTTACCATGATAGTTTAGACTCCATCTGCTTTATTTTATTTGTATGGATCTCTTATTGTAGTACTGAGTGATATCATCAGGATAAGAAGTTTGAATATATGCATGGATGGACAACTGCTTAAGAATATTGTCCCTCAGTACATATAGATTTAAAGCAAATCCCTCAAAATCATTATTTCTGAGCCTGACACAGCTCCAAGTTATGTATAGAATTAATACAGCAGTTTCAAGTCATTTAATAACATATGCACTTTTGGTAACTTTAGAATCTTGCTCTGGTCTGGAAGAAAGAACCCCTTCACTGAATTAAGACTTGGTAATGTTTCATGTCTGTGACTAAAAAGCTATATGTTATTTGAAAAAAAAATCACTCACCATCTCTTTATGAAATTGGTAAGAATGATCTCTTTTTATTGTGTAACAAATATGTGTCATACGGATAAAATGATATATTTTCTCTAATCCAGCTAGTATTTATGAAATGATTTTTATATTTTATTTACTGTTCAGAGAACTGAAGATTCAGTAGGAAAGAAAAACTTAGACAAGGGCTGGGTCCTTAGATAGTTTATATTTTTATAATAAAACTTTGTAGCAGTTTTATGGGCCTGGTAATACAAAGTAGTTTAAAATAGTTTTTGAATCCGTAATTTTTTTCTTTTGTATTGATATTGTCATTTCTTTCTGATACACACTTAAAAAATATTCCTAGTTTTAAACTAAGGTTTACTCCAATTTTGAAGAATCACATAAAGCTTTTTTTCTACATAGAGAAAGACGACTTATGTTACAGTTTTATTTATATCCTAGAGAGATTCTTTTGCTTTGTTTTACAGTTATTCTCAGTGCTTAACTGATACTCATTACTGAAAATATTGCATCTTCCTCATATCCTATTCAGAAGATATGCTAACATGCTTAAAATATATCAATTCAAAGATCTATAAGGCAACCCTGATTATGAAAGTCTTGTGGGTCTGGAGGCCTAATATTGCCAAAGTTGACACATTTTTTATTTAATATATTGGAATAATTCTTATTGGAAAAGAGGCAAAAGTAAGGATTTCTTTTTTTCCCCTTTTCTCAGAGATATGTGGCAAATATAGCAGAAAACCTTCAAGGTGTGGATTTCCTGTAGTTTCTTTGTAAAAACAGAATTTTGTGTTTGCATATGAAGACTTAAATTCCTTTTCATTGAATCATATTTTTATATATTTACAACTTACAGAGTTTTGAAAGCTTTTTATATAGCAATATATAACATCCTTCAACTTACCTAAGTTCTAAAAATGATACACTGATTATAGATACTCAAAATGGAGATTAGAAATGGGTTAAAGAATGCCGTAATTCTTACATATTTTCTTTGACACAAATAAAAAGACACCAGTGTTAATTTCATATCGTATTTGGCAGGATCATATTTCAATAAATTAACTATTGTGTTTCCCCCAGGAATTTTTGCTGCCCAGAACTGTACTCCCCCTTTTCTTCCTTATGAGACATCCATTTTCTCAAAGAAATTCATTACAGATTTTGAACATCTGAAGGCTCTCCTAGTAGACTTAAGAACAGGATACTTTTGGTCATCAGAAACTTAAGCCTGAACAACTTTGGGGCATAGAATTCATTTCATAAATAATAAATATAAAAAATGCAATATCAATTCAGAGAAAATTCTCTTCTTGTCTTCTTCTTCCCAGATCAAATAAAATTTCCATTGGCTTTTAGAGAGCAGAGTGGGAGAAGATGAAGGAAGGACACTTAGTTTTTGAAAAGTTGGCCTTTGCCTTGATTCTCTTCTGTGCACTAACCAAACTACCAAAATGGATCTGGTCTCAGCTTTTTTCCTTACCAAGCATGATGTGACAAGGATACAGCAGAGATGGTAATTGGTGTGTCTAGGGAGGTCATAATGTGAGGCATTCTTAGAATTTCAAATGTTTTCTGGGTATCCAAGAAGGGTATAGACATAGTCAAGAGAAGACACAACCCAAGAAGCCTGGTGTTCAGAGTTGTGGGAGAGATATAAATCGCTTGGACAAGAAAATGAATGAGGACAAGGTGGGATCAGAAATAGGGACCTGTCAGCAGCTTGTACAGATTGAAGACTTAATACAAGATGAGATAATAGCTATCAGTAGCTAAGATTTATTGTTTACTTCACAGATGCCAAGCACTCTTAAGTATTTTTTCACCGATCCTTTACAACAACACTGTTATATAGACTATACTTCAGCTTCCTCTTCAATAAAATGGAAATAATAAAGTACAGAGAGATTAAGCCACTTGCCGTTACTATTAACCACACATCTACTGCTTATTCATGAGGGGATATACTTGTTGGTGAGTAGATGACAACAACCTAGGATTAGCTGCCTTGCCCATAGACCCCAGATTGGTATTTCTGGAAGTTCTGCAGAGCATTGACTCAAGCTAGAGTATGGTATTGAGGCCCTGAAATAATGGAAAACCATGAAAAATCACTGGAAAACTACAAAAAGACTGGATAACCCCAGGTGGAAAATGTCTAGATAGAAAATGCTCAGTTATGGAAAATTTAAGGTACATTTCTTGCACACCTGAATTTGTGACCAGAGTATCATCTCTATTATATATTGGTGCAAAATACGGGACAGAGACATTAGCAAAAGGAGTTAATGACCCAGTAAAAGATCACAAACTCAAGCACCTTTTTCAGGATCTCTTGGAAGAGAGCATCTTTCAGTGTACTTCTTAGAGAATACTCTCCACAATGTACTGAAAATCCTACAGTAATTTGCTGTATAAAAAGACACAGAAGTGTCTTGATAATTGTTATTTACAGTGCTTTTAGAACAATCTTCAACCATGCCTTCTTATGTCCTTGAATTTTAAACTTTTTTTAAAAAATATTTTTTATTTATTTCTAGGAGAGAGAGAGAGAGAGAGACAGCGTGAGCAGGGGAGGGTCAGAGAGAGAGGGAGATACAGACTCTGAAATAGGCTCCAGGCTCTGAGCTGGCAGTCAGCACAGAGCCCGACGTGGGGCTCGAACCCACGAACCGCGAGATCATGACCTAAGCGAAAGTCTGACGCTTAACCGACTAAGCCACCCAGGCGCCCCTATGTCCTTGAATTTTAAATACTACATGATATGTGAACTAAAGATTAAATATCACTGAAATTAAAATCCAATTTAATATCAGATTATCATTTGGTTACAATTATCAATCCAGTTTTTCTAGGTTTGATATAGGATTGTTCTTTTAATAAACCATAGTCATTTAACTTATTTTAGATTTCATTAGAAGTACATTACCGTTTAGAAGATTAAAGGTTATAGGCCTAGTCTCTGAAAACATAATAATCTGATGCTTTTTTGGTTTTGCTAAAATTTAATAATCTTAAAGATGTGGGTGTATTTTGACCTGATAGAATGTGCTTTTTGTCTCCCCCCTAACCCGAGATACATGAATTCTTACGTTTTAGAAGGAAACATGAAATTATATAATAATTTACTTGTATGAATAAATGATTTTAAAAAACAAGGGATATACATATTATAAGAGCAAATAAATTGTTTTAATATACAGAAGGTGAAATGATTTCTATTTTTTAAATAAGGGCAAAAAAATGAGTCCCCTATAAATCAGTAATGGTTTGCTGTTTTAAAAAAGTAAAGACTCAGCAATTAGTAAAACAAAGACTGAGAATACAACTGTTCTGTCTTCTAAGTTAAAGGAATGTTTACTAAAAGAACTATTTTGATATTTTTAATTTTATAATCCAGACTTTTTGTCTTTCTGGATTATGAATCAATTTCCCGGTGAGTCAAGTTACAGTCAATTCCAGTGTATGCAGACTGTTGGAGGAATGTAGCCCAAATCAGTCATCCAGACATTCCACCAACAGTCAGATGAGTGTCCACTGTATGGTAATCTAGGCAAGGGCATAAACTGGAATGATAAGTAGTGGTCAGAAATTAATTAGAAAATCATAAGTTTTTGTTACTGTTAATGTTTAGTGATATATAGTGCCTGTGTTTCTGTTTGTTCTGGAAATAAATTAATAGTTTGCATTGTCTCTTTCAGGATTCTAAATAATATTCAGTATTTTTCTTTTAATTTACTAAATTATTTGTATTTTGTATGAATCATTTTCTTTTTCTAAAGCTCTTCTGGAGTGGTTTTGGCACTGAAGATTCCACTTCATTAAGTCAGAAAACCACAGGGCAATTTTATTATTATCAGACCCAAATTATTACAACCCCACTTTGTTAATTTGGTTAACTCTTTGCTCTAGCCTCAGTGACATTCTTGAAACATTTGTAGAGGATTATTAAAAAAGAGAAACATTTGTTCTTTACACCAATGTGAATTATAGTGTTCTTTTAATGTCACCTTAGAAATGTTTTGCTTCTTGGTAATTTTGCAATGTAAACAAACATTTCAAAAAATTGAGATTTTTTCTAGTAAAATATGTGTGAGAATTTCATATGTCATGTTAGATTCTTTTCATGTCTATTTTAATAAAAATACAGTGCATTAGGTGTAACTATCTCATTTTCAGACTAATCATACACATTCTTGAGAAGGTCAGAACCATTTTTGCTCTGGCTCAGAATAATATCATTATATATATCTTCACAGAGAACAAACTCCCACATGGGAGATTATTTAAATAAACCTTTTTTCCCTCTCTCTCTTATTACAGCAAATTGAGAAAATGAACTGGAATGTAGGATCTTTCTTGGAAAATAATGCAAGACTCTACAAACTTCAAATCATCATAGAAAACAATGGCATTTTGCCAGTAGGGTAATTTCTAGTGAAACGGAGAAATAGACAAACAAGTGAAGAGGCTTAGACTATATTGGGATTGGACATATTTTATTAGTCAACTTCTAACATCTGTGGACTATGAGAGTTTCTTTAGTGTGACATGATTTACAATTTAAAATATTTTCCTTTTTAGAATATTTATATTGGATTTTGCCAGCTCACTTTACCAAGATCATTTGGATTTTTCTGCCCAGGTTAACTCAAAAAACGAAAATATAAATATGTAGAAGGTTTTTCATTTTTTGGGTTTGATCTCATGACCCTGGGCCAAAATTAAGAGTTAGATCCTCAACCAGGATTGAGCCACCCAGGTACCCCATTTGATTTCTTATGAAAGAACTGTGAAGGAAATACGTTGGGAGGCAGCATGATATGAGATACTGTGCCTCTATCTCCTTCTAGCTATGATATTGTAGTGAGGGTGTCAGTGACAGAGAAGGTATGAATATGTGTGTAGACACACAGGTATTTGTGTGATGTGCTTCCCCCCCTCCCTAAGCAACATATGATTGTGAAAGGAAGTGGGTTTTGAAGTGTCTATAACACCATCTTTCCGTTTCTATATTTATCAATCTCGATCTAGCCAACAGGAAATACCCTTTTTGGTAAATTTTTCTACATTGCAGGAAAATAAGGGGAGAAGTATTATCTATGTTATAATATGAAGACACGTATGCAATTGCTATTTGCAATTTTCTTTATTAGCCATAAATGCTTAGGTGGGAAACTGACATAATGAAATGTTTTTCTATAGGACATATCAGAATAAACTGTAAATTACTGGGAAATATGTCAAAATAAAAATCTCTGGCAAGGTTGTCTGTAGCTAAATTTCATGTTCTGTTGCAATGTTCATTGGAAGCAAAAGAAATATACAACCCTATTTATAAAAGAGTCCATTCTCATTTCTTTATTACACAAGTACTTCGTACTTGTTACGTCCTAGTCAATTTTTTAAATTTTAGGGAAAAGTGCAGAAAAAAATAACATACTATGCTGCAGTTCCTATCCTATAGTGGAGTAAAAGGGCAAATAAACAATATGTATGAAGGTGGGAGTATTTCTCTGACAAGATTGCTGGTTACTAAAGTGATACTGGACTTAGGACTTGGAAGATGCAATATATACATTAGGTGGAGAATATTGGAACAGGTATTTCATATAAATGGAAAATTTCATTAAGAAAAAGCAGTAATTGTGAATATGCATAGTGTATTTAGGGAAAGACAAACAGTTAAGGGGGGTATTCTGGAGGAAAATGTCTATTGGTGCTATATAGTTTTTTCTGGGGTCATCTCTACTGCTTGTGGATAGTCTTTATTATAAAAGCATATCTTTGTGATTGCTGAATTTCTCTATTTTTGGCTCCTACTTTTATTTGTTATTATTATTTTTTACACCCTCCCCTTGGCTCCTACTTTTAAATTAATGATACTATTACCTCATTTAGGGGAAAGCACATCTATTAATAGTCTTAAGGACTAAGGATAGTTTTTTTATATAAGGATAAAATCCTAGAGACAAACTGACTTAGAAGATCAGTTAAAAACAGAACATTTTGATAACTGCCATTTATTTGGACTCAATAGGTAGAAACTTATTATGGGATTCAATATGAATGGCGCAAATGGGGCATGAAGGCTTCAGTGTGTATGTAGAATTGGAGATGCTTTCACTTTCCATTTGATGAAATTGAATTTCTTAAAATGGACTCTATGTCTTTTTAATTCAAAGGTTTTCAGCAAGTAGGAGGGAGATATCCTACAATTTATGAAGATAGGTTTTTTTTTATTATTTTTTTATTAGCTCTCAGCTTTAGCAACTGCTTATTTATTTTTTTCAGCCATCTTGCTGCTGGTGATCCTTATAAGGCAAGCCGCCTTTCATTTTCATCTTCCTTAGCACAGCTGGTGCTTACACTACTCTGAACACCCTTTGAGTCATTTCCTGCTGATAAATGTCTATATGTAGTCACGATTGTCACCTATGTATGTGATACAAAACTGTCCTCTCTTTTTAAACCAAGATAGCATTTGTACTAGCCTCTAATCTTATGTACCACTTTCTCCCCTTTTCAGAACCAAGCTGGCAATTCTCATTTTGAATAGCTTTAAAATTGCTCATAGCAATCAATGACAACTGAGGCATCACTAAAGAATTTCTTTTATCTCCAAGCTCCAATTTAGATCTGTCATTAAGCTTGAGTAAGCTTGAACTGTCAGAACATTTTCCCTCATCACATGCTCTAAGCACAAAAAGTCAACTTCAAAATCAAATTTGTTCTATCTCTTACTATACTTTGTAATGGTTTCATGTGAACAATAAACTTCACTGAAGTAGTACTGTCAATCTTTAGTAGCTCAGATAACTGTGGCTTTAAAAAAGTAGTGACATGCTGCCAAAACTCAAGTATGACGTAGGGTAAATCATTGCCTCACATTCAGTTGCTTTTTGCTGTGCTTTAAGGGAGAAGTATTGCTATAATGGGGAAAAGAACAGTTGGCAGTGAGTAAGGAGATGTGGGAGCTGCTTCCTCCTTTCACATTAAAGATTGTGTAATCTTCGGCAAGTAACTTTCCTTCTCGAGGCCTTAGTTTCCACATCTGTAACATGAAGTGGTTTTATTCAATGAATTCTAAGGACTCACCCATTTCTAGTATTTGGCACCTTAATAAATTAACTTTCTATCCTGTGGTATTCCTCGTCTTCAAGAAAAAGATTATCATTAAGAGCTGCAAGTCAAAAATTAATTAGGAAGTCCCTAATCCACACCTAACAGAAAAATGCTTCAGCTACATCTTCTGGACCGAAACAGGCAGTTATGTTTGGGTTCTGTTGCGGAACAGTAGCTGGCTTTTAAAGATCACAGTTTCTATCTTGGAGATCTTTTCCACTGACAGATCCTTCAGCCTCAGTTACATATTTAAATGTACTTTGATCTTTCTTTGTTTTGCAAATTTCATTTTGAGACAATCTGTGAACATTGGAGGTGCCAGACTGAGACTAAAGACCACAAAAATTTGGCAGAGCTACACATGCAAAGTATTCAGCAGCTCAGAAATGTTTATAGAGTCCTTGTTCAAAATTAGACTGATTGTTTTCTAATAACTTTACAAGCTCCAACTTGGCTTGTTGTACTTCTTGCCAATAAAGGAAAGAAGCAGCTTGTTTCTTTCATTCATTCACTCATTTCACATTATCAAAGTATAATTAACATACAATATTGCATTAGTTTCAGGTGTACAACATACCAATTGGACAGTTCTATACAGTGCTCACCAAAAGTGTTAATACCATATGTCATCACAAAAGTTATAATATTGTTGGTTATATTCTCTGCATTATACTTTTTATCTCCATGACTTGTTTATTTTATAACTGGAAGGTTGTACCTCTTTAATCCCACATAGGTTATTTCTTAACCCAGTTTTTTTTTTTTTAGAAGTACTATAGTTTTCAAAGTAAAATTTGTTTTTCTTATCTATCTCCTATAAAGATATGACCTTAATGGAAATACAATCCAGGTCATTATTCTATGATGCTCTCAAATGAGAAAAGAATTTGATGATTTTTTTTAACTCTCAAAAAGCAAGATATTAAAGCAATAATATTCTAGCAGTTAATCACTAAATCAAGGTTACCATTCTGTTATTTTTAAATTCTTTTTAGTGCCAGATCTTGATCATGATGGTTTTGTAGTTTAGCCCAGAATATCTGGGGCTTGCTCACCATCTCATTGTTGTCACTCTGGTATTTCTTAGCCTGACTAATTGATTAAAAATTAGACTCTGATATAAATCTTTGCAATTTGGCCATATTTCCTTGCTCCTTATCAAAATATGCGTAGTTCCTTAGGAATTCATTTGTTAATGGCAAACTAGTCTTTTAGACTGTTCTATCTTAGTTGTTAATGGCTAATAGCAGTTAAAGAAAAGCTACCTCTGATAATAACAGCATTTTAACATCAATGCCCTAACTAGGTAGTTTGAGGACCTGAAGTATTCTGGTAGAGACCTAGGCATAGATTTGTGATATGTTCTACCTTTTCATGATCTCCTAGAATCTTTTGACACAGGTTGATGTGTGCATACTTTTTCTCATATTTACTCCTGTTTTAAAATTATACTTCTTTTGGGGTGCCTGTGTAGCTCAATCAGTTGAGTGTCCAACTTCGGCTCAGGTCATGATCTCATGGTTCATGGGTTCGAGCCTCGCATCGGGTACTGTGCTGACAGCTCAGAGTCTGAACCCTGCTATGGATTCTGTGTCTCCCTCTCTCTCTGCCCCTCCCCTGCTCCTGTTCTCTCGCTCTCAAAAATAAATAAACATTTAAAAAATTATACTTCTTTTGTAAATAAGCACCATACATTTCTTTTGGATGTACACTAACCTACAGTATGATTTTTAGACCTGTGAGGCATTGTTAATTTGTAAAATTGTTTAGGTAGCTAAAGGAAAGTACCAAGCAATTTTTTTCTATCTCTAATTTATGAACAACTGTCAGATTTAAGGACTGGACATAGGTAGATACTGCCCTATAGATCTTTTGCATTTATATGATATTACTTTCTTTTTGCAAGTGAATCTTATATTTCATTAAAAAGCATCTAACCTTTATTTAATACGTTTTTTAATATGTAATGCTAGTTATGATTGCTTAATATTTAATCCTCATTTGTGATTAATTTTTCTACATACTGCATGATATAATGAAAGATAAATTAAAATGTTTCCTTTATCTTATATCTTGTATGCCAAATAATTTACTACTTTTCATCAATCTAAGATGACTTCAGTTGGATGCACCGTTATTACGTATCACTAATAAAAACAAGAAAACAATTTTGTTCAGTTGTAAAATGTCACTGAATATGTTTTATACAAATGTAGAAATGTTAACATATGAAAATAATATTTAAATTAGATTTAAGGAATTGTATAATAGGACTATTCTAAACCATAATTAAACTTTCATCTAAAACATTGGAAATACCTTTACACATGTGATCTCATTTGTTTTTACAAATCTTTATAGCACATGTTAAACTTAATTTTCCCTTTATTTACTGGGGAAAGTAAGTCAACTTGTGAAATAGGAAGAGACCAAAATCCTTCAATCTGCCATGAACTAGAAACCTTTTCGTATATTTTCTTAATTGCTATTGGTGAAATATTGGAGATGTTTGAAATTGAATTCTGTCCTGGAAATATTTCCAAATTTAGCTTTGGTTATACTGAAACAGACATATTTTTATATGTTATGTACAAGTGAGAATTTACTTCATTTGAATTTATTTCTTTTATGGTGGTACATGTATGCATTAATATTCCAGTTAGTATTCTTTTTTTGGCATTTCACCATAATGTATATTATTGTACATTTACTTTGAAAAGTTCATTGTAATAATGCTAATGACATTACATATTTGTACTGGTTTGTAGTGAATGATCCTGCTGTCCCAGTTTATTTGCATAGTAAAAATTTGCTCCCAAACTGGAGAAGAGAATTCAGTGACACAGAACAAATCTTTATAAAAGGAATCTAAATATGGGGAAAAACAATATTTATCTACATGGGAATTTCTGAAATGTGTGTTATTATAAAAGTTAATTCCCCTTCTGAATAAATGGTATTTGATTTTCCTATTAGCATAGTAGTTTAAACAGCTGCACAAAACTCAAATAAAAATAAAAAATAAAATTTCAGATCCAAAATTTGCTTTCAGATTAACAGGTGCAGAAGATCCCAGGATACACAGTTCTGTGTGAAAGAAGCATTTTGTTTGGGATACATATCTATGAGATTTGCTCTGACTGAAATGCTTGTAGTAATAGTAAATAACAGGGAAAAGTTTTCATATATGTTAGATTAAAATAATTAAGAGGGAAAAAAAGCTAGTCCTCATGACTGGGCAATATGAATACTTGTAACAAAGAAGTCACTGGACAAATCAGCCTACCAGACAGGTAGGTGGTCCAGGTGCTCTTAAAGCAGAATTTCATATTTTGGTGTCTGAATGTGTTTTAAAGAAGAGTTGATAGTTGAGAGAATAAAGCTACAGTGAGTGTTTCTTCTCTTTTCTGTGTAGAGAATGGAAATAGAAACATTTGGGGAGTATAAAAGATGTGGCTGTAAAGATAATAATTCCTTCTTGAACTTGACTATTGATTTTTGGCTTCTGTAAAATAGTTATAGTACTATGTGTGTAATTTGCTACAAAGGATCATTGTTTAGAGTATATAATAACATAATAGCAGTATAACAATGATGTCTGTATTATGCATAATACAGCAAAATACATTTCTTTATTTTTTAAGTTTATTAGAGAGAGAGTGAGAGCGAGAGCGAGAGCCAGAGAGAGAGAGAGAGAGAGAGAGAAGGAGAGAGAGAAAACCAGTGGGGGAGGGGCAGATAGTGAGAGAGAGAGAATCCCAAGCAGGCTTTGCACTGACAGTGCAGGGGCAGGGCTGCATCTCAGGGACTGAGATCATGACCTGAGCCGAACTCGAGTCAGATGCTTAACAAACTGAGCCATCCAGGCGCACATAACATATATTTATTTCTTTTTAATGTTCATTTATTTTTGGGAGAGAGTGTGAACAGGGGAGTAGCAGAGAGAGGGGGACACAGAACTCAAAGCAGGCTCTGGGCTCCTCACTGTCAGCACACAGCCTGGCGTGGGGCTCAAACTCACAAACCGTGAGATCATGACCTGAGCTGAAGTCAGATGCTTATCTGACTGAGCCTCCCAGTGCCCTTATTTTAAATATAACTTACAAAATGTGTTAAATAGATGGCCTTATAGATTTATATTAATTTTATCCTGTGCTTATCTGCAAATGTTTACATTTTGTGGTTAAGGTCTGTTTAAAAGTTTGTGAATTGTACAGAATTTTTATTTTATTTTGGCTGCCTTTTAAATGTGCCTTGCCTCTTAAATGTTAGCGACTTTGACCAAGAAATACATAAAACAATTCCCTGGTCGGGTGCCTGGGTGGTTCAGACAGTTAAGCATCTGACTTTGGCTTAGGTCATGATCTCACAGCTTTTGAGTTCGAGCCCCGAGTCACGCTCTGTGCTGACAGCTCAGAGCCTGGAGCCTGCTTCAGATTCTGTGTCTCCCTCTCTTTCTCTGCCCCTCCCTTGCTCATGCTTTGTCTCTGTGTCTCTCAAAAATAAATAAACATTAAAAAAAAACAAAAACAATTCCTTGAATCAGTTGATTTTTACCTCCCTACACTGACAAACAATTCCAAAAGAGTGGGTTAATCCTCTTTCTTCCTGTGTCTCCTCACATTATTTTTCTCTGCTTGGCACTGTTCCTAAATAATTCATTCTTTCATTCTCTCCTTCACTTACTCATCTTTTCAACATATATTTATCAGTGATGCAATATGTCAGCCATAAGATACAGAGAGGAGTAAGATGGACATAGATTCTGCTGTCATGGACCTTCTGTTTTGTGGACAAGAGACAACTAAATAATTTAATTCCAGGGTATGTGAGAGATGCCGTAAAAGGGAATCGTGCTATGCTGTTTGAGCACATAATGCAAGAGATACCTAATGAAGCTTAGAGAGTTTGGGAAAAGCTTTATTTGTTGTTCATGTCCCCATTATTTGATCCTTTGTAAGTTTCCATTTAGTCAGACATTTCTGATTGTATTAGTTTTCTATGGCTGTATTACAAATATTACTAATACACTGGATTAAAACAACAGAATTCTATTTTCCTATGGTTTGGGAGGGCAGAAGTTCCAAACTGGTCCAAAAAACTGGGCCAAAACTGAGGTATCAGTCAGGTTAATCTCCCAAGAGAGGCTCTAAGGGAGAATCTACATTCTGCCTTTTCTAGATCTAGAGATACACCCCTTGATTCCTTGGGGCTCCTGCCTCTATCCTGAAGGCCAGAAGCATGGTCACATCACATCTGCAGTAAACTCCCTCTGACTCCTTACTATAAAGATGCTGATGATTACATTTAGGGCCTATCTGGATAATCTAATATAATCTTCCTAATGTAATATTCTTAATCACCTCTGTGAAATTCTTTTTGCCATTCTTTTTAATATGAATAAACAATTAATTAATCAATAGGTTCCAGGGATGAGGACGTGGATATTTTGTGGGGCTAATATTTAGCCTACTGCACTGGCCCATCAGAAATTAGTATTTATAAGTAATTGTCTGGACATGTAATCTGAGAGTTCTTGTAAATTTTGCGATTGGGTATTTTTACTCTTTTTGGAAAAGAAGGCCATTCTTTATGAAGTACTAAATCTTTATGCTTTTTGTAAAGTAATGAAATGATATTTTATAATATTGTAAAGTGTTTTGTATGTAACTCATGAAAGCTGGCCTACTTTTACATTAGATAAGATTTGAACCTCTGACTCTCCCAGCTGTCTCACAAAACAGTTGAAGCCCTCCTTGCCCATGCCCTAAATCCTGAGTCTTGAGTTCCATGTTCATGAAAAAAAGAATAATTAATTACTCATTTGGCTTTGAAATTCTTATGTGTCCATCTCTGGAGAACAAAGCTGTTCTTCATGTGTAAGTATCACGAGGACTACTGTGGCCCAAACAATGGGCAGTTCCTTTCTCCTGGTTCTTCCTCTAGGGTTGTGAGTGCAGAGGACAATGTCTCTCCAGTAGGATGGTGAACCTATCAGGCATAAGGAATTTTAAGAAGGAGAGTATTTCAAGAGAAAAGTGCCAAGAGTATGTTTACCTGGGTCCCACTCTATTTAAAATTTCTTGATTCTTTTCAAAAGAAACTTTACATTTCAGTACAAAAGTCTACTTGTGTTGATTCCTTTAACCAGAGTTCCTTATTTTTTTTCCCCATAGACCCAGGGAAGGAGTGGAATGAGGTAATGGGAAGGGAAAATTTTGAGGATTTTCAAATGATATGGTATGTAGTCAAAACTTGAGATTGCCTAGCGGGTAAGTAGAATATAAAGAAATTAAAGCCCACATCACATGAGGGACCCCAAGGTCTTTGAGTAGCAGCTGATAGCATAGGAAATTAGAGTGGAGATAAGTGATAAGTGAGCTGATAATTATTGAGAGTACCCATTATCTTCCAGAAAATCTGTTGGATTGTTTTCCTTTAATGGTTCTGTTTGGGTAGTCTCTTTACTGTAGAAAGAACTGAAGCTGAGAAAAGTTAACTGATTTTCCACGGTAATTCACTGAGTGAATGGCAGTGCTTATATTTAAAGTTTAGTTTCTCTGAATCCAAAATCCATTCTTGTTTTGATACCTCACCTTTTCATGGTCCCTGGGTTTATTTCATCATGAAACTGTATGGAAGAGACTGGGAAAATAGCTAAAAATGCCAAATCATTCTCCTATAAAGGATTTTTGCCATAGCTGTGGAAATATGCCCCAAGGGCATATGATAGAATGTGAGCCAGATCCATGGAAACTACATCTGGATTCTGCTCTTTTTCTTTCCTTGCTGAATCTCTAGTAGGGAATAAATGTCTGTTTCTTTTCTGTTGATATTGTTATTTTTCAGTATTGATATTCACAGTGTTGTTTTTCCTTCCCATAAGATTATCTCATGTAAGTGATGTTTCTTTTAAATTTGGGATAAATTAATAGGATTAGTTAGTTCTGAAAGAGTTTGCTCTTCCAACTAACACAACCTGAGTAGGTGTAAGTTAAATTAGTTTGGCTGCTCCCAAAATGTGATCATCTATTAATAAGTGGTCTGCAGATTTTCTTAACTGAAAGATTGATTCTCTCATTCTCTTCCTGAAAATTAGAAAAGCTCTTCTGATTTCATTTGCATGTTGAGATTTTCTATTATGACTTGTATTCAATTTAACACACTAAAATACGAAGCAAATCTGTTCATTTAATCTGCTGATGCCTGAGCCAGTATCTCTGCAGCAAGAGATACCGTACCTTCTTGTGTGCATCTGCTCAAGAGCAATTGTTTGACTGTAGATCTTATTAATATAAATCAACATCTACAAAGAAAGCCTCTTCTATTTCTGCAACTCGTATTTATATAAATAGAAAAGTAATGGATTTCGAAAAGAGTCCAACAGGCTTGAGCTTCTAGAATTATCCCAGGAGTATAGGCAGGATTGAAATATTTCAAGGTGTTTTGGAGTGGGGTGTTGATAAAATATTTCCATGTTTGCTGAGTGCCTCTGAGCTGGCGGATTCATACTAATAAAGGCAGAAGCCAGGAATAGTTATAATACGCTTAATTAACTCTAAGCTTATTTAATGCTATGGTCCAGATGAACTCTAGATAGGGAAACATAATACATATAGCTCATTAAAAAATAATTTGGACTTCTCTAATCTATATTTGCATAAAGTTCAGGTCCTTGTCCTGAAGGTATTAATTATTTTCTAATATTATTGTTGAAAAATGGATTCCCATGAAAAAAATGGTGATCTGAGGAATGCTAGCTAACATAATTCAATTTCACATACATACTCATACCAGTTATACCACGAGATGCCTTTGTCTCGAGGAAACACCCTTTTAAAAGAGGATTTTAATAATAAAAAAACAACAACCAAAACATTTATATAAATGAGATCCTGATAGCCATTAAAAAAAAACAATAAACAAAATTAATCTATTTGTCTCTGTTTATATAAATTGGAAAGGTACTTGCTATAGCCTTTGTTTTTCCATAGGGAATAGGTTATTTTTGCTTTGACCATATTTTAGAAATCATTTTCTTAAGGATAGTACATGTTATTTTGAGAAAATTTATGCAGAGAATTAAAAGAATCTGATTAACTCTTACATTTGATGAAATCTCACATGACATGCTTCTGGAATTTTATGGTGAATTGCTAACAGTGAACAATTCTAGAAATCAACATGCTAGCAAAGAAGCTGTAATAGCATCCTAAATAAGAAACAGCAACTTGAGCTGAATGTGCTATGGAAACTTTCTCTTCTAATTTTATGCATGGTATATATTTTTTAAAATGTTTGCTCTATTCCATTTGTATATATTAGGGCTATTTTATGCAAAGGCACAGGTCAATAGCCCTATCTAATATCCTTAATATTTATAAACAAAGTAAGAAAAGCTAGAGAAGTGGATAGGAAAGAGATTACATAGGAGTAGGTATAGGAGTGAAGAGGCCAACAGTCAGCATTCACTTCTTGTTCGTGGCACTGTGCTGTGTGCCTAACCCATTTTTCGCTGATTGTATTGGATGACTATACTTTTATGCTGTTGCCTTTTGACAGGCTGTAAATAGCAGATTAATGCAGATGTGGTTTATACTGTATCTTATTCCAAATATTTATTTACTTTTGTATTGCTGGGGCCTTTCTGTATAATATTGCTTAGTTCATTTCTTGTTTTTGTTTGTTTTTTTTGTTTTTTGTTTTGTGTTTGTTTTAGATTATTTCTATGCAGAATAAAAAGAGAAAACCTTAGAGACAACAAATGGTATTATTTTGTATTTCCCTTAATTTCTTATTGTGGGAAACCCAGTTCCTCTCGAAGTTTCCCCAATTACTCTAGGACCTCTGGCATAACCTTTTTTCTTTTCCGTCTTCTCGTCTTGCTTCATATTTGCAAGGTAATATATACTGCTAAAATAGTGCGCACACAGTCCTTCAAAGGAAATTTAATGCTGCTGATATTGTGATGGCCTCTTGATAATCACAGAAATGAAGTCATGTTGAGGCTCTACTGAACTGAGGCTTCTCTGTTGTGGAAACACTATCGTCTGATGCTGAGGAAGCTTCATATGGCTGTTCTGCTTTATGCTTAGGGGCAGTGAAACTTTGTCTCACTTTTGTGCTATGCTTCCATACACGTGTTCCAGGGTGTAGCTGCTTCATTCTCTTAATATCTCATGGAAATTTTGGTGAAAATGGCTTTTATTTTCTCTTGAAGGCTGCTTCCCTGGAATGCTCATATTCATCTAGATGCAAGCTGCAAGATAAAGACTGGGCTAAAGAATAAAGCACCTGTTCGTAACTGCCTCTTCCTTCTAACTGGAAACATTATTCTCAAACTGAAGCCAATGAAACATATTCCTAGTTGGCTCAACTAACTAGTTCTCTGGGAAGTTTTAGTAACATCTCATTTCACTTCTAATATGTGGCTCATGTGCTATAAAGCTGATGTACCATATGAGATCTTACAGTTTTCTGTAAGTTCCATTTAACTAATGTTATTGTTACCAGGAAATGGGGCTAGGTCTTGTAGATTATGGGGTATTTGAATATGTTCTTATAAAATTTCTTTTGTACATGTTGTTTAGAGATAGTTTGCTTTAGCTCAGGACATTTCTGCCATTTTCAGATTAAACAGATGACCCATACTTCTAGGGAGCACGTTGGTGTATGGACGGAGCAGAGTTTAGGCATCTGAGAGTTACTACTGCAACAAGGCACAGGAAGACATCCAAGTGCTAAGACAGAGGTATGAAGAAAATATCTAAGGTCAAGGCTCTGTATACTTAAAGTCATGAAGATAGGAAGCAGAGTTAGCAGTATCATTCTGACTAATATGAGGCTTCTGAGACAAGCAGGGAGGTTGTTGTCTGTAAAGCTCAGATAAGCAACTAATCGATATGGCAAAGGGTAGCTTATTAATAGTAACAGATAGGATTTTTGCTGGACAGTGACACATATGAGACTGTCAATAGTGATGAATATGAGCCAATGTATGTTGAGAACAGAGGGAAGCTTCAGACAAGGTCTCCCTGGCAACAATCGAAGGGAAGTCCTTTATCTAGAGTATTGAAGGCTGTTTTTGTTTGTTTTTTGTTTGTTCTTGTTTGTTTTTTGTGTCTCCTCTCACTTTTCCCCACTGAACACAAACTTGTCTAATGAAAGTACTATATGGACCTTTAATGTTTGTTTATATTTGAGAGAGAGAGAGAGAGAGGGCAGGGGAGGGGGCAGAGAGAGAGGGAGACATAGAGACATAGACTCCTAGGCAGGCTTCAGTTTCAACAGTCAGCACAGAGTCCAATGCAGGGCTCAAACTCGCAAACCATGAGATCATGACCTGACCCGAAGTCAGATGCCCAACCAACTGAGCCACCCAGGTACCTCATACATAAACCTTTAAAACATAGATTTTAGATATCTTTTGGGGAGAGACAAAGCAACCTCAGGTTAAGGATTTGCATTTTTCACACCCAGAGATCAAATTTAGTTGTGTAATAATTAAAGTATATTTACCAAATGGGGCTTTTATAATGTAAAGTGCCCACAATGCAAGTTGCTGCTTTTGTGAGAGAAAACATGAGGCAGACAGTAATCTTACAGTTGATAGAAACCTCTTTTTATGGGTAGCATCCTCTCATCTGTATTTAACCCAGAAGAAGAAATAAACCCCTGCCTTTTGTGTATTGTGTGTTGGCATTAGAAATATCTCAAAGCTTGCTTGGGAAATGAAATGGAATGTGTAAAAACATCCACTGTATGCCAAGTATTATGCTAAATAATGCTATGGAGATAGAAAAGTTGTGGAAGATATTTTATAAAATTTATATGTGCTTCCATTCTAACTTTGAAGACTGGAAGATTATATCATCCAAAGGTGGCCCCTACCATATTTCCCATCCTATGTGCTCTTTTGTGATGGGATTCTCTCATCAAGGTGGTGGAGTCTATTTCTCTACTCCTTGAATCTTTGCAGGCTCCATATATCTGCTTTGGCTAATAGTTTATGGTGGAAAAGATGCTGTGCATAGTTGGTGGTCAATGAATATCTGCTCAACTTTGTAGAAAAGTGATTCTGGGAACAATGAAAATATCACTTCTCTGAACATTTTTAGGTTCTGTAATGTGAGGTTTTCAAGGCAGGGTATATCAGTTGTTGAAGTATGAGAGTTAAAGAAGCGCAAATAATGGTTAGCAAATATATTAGAGACCATCTTATTTCATTTGTGTTTTGGTTTGAACATTTTTTTATGCTAGTGGTTTAACATGCTTATTTATTTTAGTGAAATAAGAGGACACTTTAGCATATCTAAGACAGAGATGATATAATTTTAATGTCGCATTTTTCTGGTAGTCTAAGTACTACTTGGAGATATTGACCCATGATGCAGAAAAATCGGAGTTAATAGTGTATTAACAGTAACAAAAAAAAGGTGGAACAGATGAAAGTAATTTTGAGGTTTTAGAGCTGAGGATAATGATCCTGGTTAGATTCCAGAGAAAAATGGACTTGTAAATTCTTTCCATTACAAACACATTCTTTATGCTTTTCCACTGCATTATAAAGGTACTTCTGGGTGGTAAGAAACAAGCATGTTCAGAACTCCACTCTTGATGGTAGTTCATTGTAGGTTTACGGAAGAAGGAAAACCAAGAAGCTGCTTCAGCAACCAGATCTCCAGACCTTGAGAAGTCCTTTGAGTGTTCTAGAAACTTTATAGTTGTCCCACAGAGGCAAGGGTCCATTGCCCCATTTTTAGTCACTCTGCTTTTCCATTTATTTATCTCCTTTCATGTCTTGCTTTTCTATTTTTACCTCCTGGCTTTTGCTGACTCATGGTATCTACTTTCTAATGGCTCTTGCTTATTTACTTACTTGTGTGGATCTCTTGAATTCCTTTACTCCATGCTCCTTCTCTAACTGGGTTGGATAGTCACTACCACTTTGAGTAAGACCTTGTAAGTTCAGAATACTCAGCTGGCCATCTTCTAGCAATTTCATTCAATAGGAGACAATGGGTATGGACAAAATTCAAGGTTATGATCAGTTCTCCAGAACTCCACTATGCAGTTTATTGTTAATTCTAAGATGATAATTCTGATTTTAAAATATGATAAAACTGAGTATCTACTATCTACTAGGTAGGAAAGAAAAAGACTCTTCAAAGAGGTGAAATTTCGAAGTCACTTTTTTTTTTTTTTTTTTTTTTTTTTTGCTTTGCTTGAGATCCTGGCCATTCTTACACAAAGGCCTTGAATGGTATCCGGATTTATACCATTTAAACGAATGGGCATATTTTGTTGCAGTTGATAAATACTTCACGTGCTATACTGTGTTCATTACATTTTATTTTAAATCTCCTTTTGTGTGTGTTTCTTCAGTGTTAACCATATCATTGAGAGATCAAATGGCTTATATCTGGGGATAGAATAGAATTTCTAATGATTGGCTGGTACTTTTCAAGGCGAGAATATTTTTATTTTAACACTTGGCTTCTCTATTGTAAATTGTGCATTTGAAGGAATCAGGCCACAGTAGGATAGAGTAGACTGACTTTCTTTCTTTCTTTCTTTCTTTCTTTCTTTCTTTCTTTCTTTCTTTCCTTCCTTCCTTCCTTTCCTTCCTTCCTCCTTCCTTCCTTCCTTCCTTCCTTCCTTCCTTCCTTCCTTTCTTTCTTTCTTTCTTTCTTTCTTTCTTTCTTTCTTTCTGTGCATCAGGTATAGGAAACTGAAGGACAGCATCAACACTTCTGTGCTGTCATTATTGATGAATTCAATGCCATCTGGAGAGCTGGCTCTGGCACTTACTCTGTAAGACTCGCTAACCAAAGCCCTTTTGTATATCTGGAGAGAGCTCTAAGAAGAAATTACTGATTGAAAACAGGTGAGCGGCATATTTCCTGGAGTATTTTTTAATAGACTGAGAAGAATTTAAGCTTAGTCTGTTTTCTTCAATCTGTTTTATTTAATACCAAGAGAATATATTACATGCATTCTGAGTACCTGTGTAATAATATTTCCTTTTCATCTGGAGACTTTTCTTACCACCTGTCTCTGAACTTATTCAGACATCAAATCTATTACACACTGGAATCTAGTGTTAAAAAGTGAGTAAGAAGTCATCTAAGTAAAGTTGAGAATAGTCTAAAAAAGTGGAGACAGATGTAAGCAGATAAGTACATTGATGTGCTACACCTATCTTGGTAAAGATCAACTCAGAAAGTAGTGGAAGCATAAAGGTTAGAGTGAGAAAAGGACTCAAAGTTATTTAGGAGGGTTATTCAGATGGGAAATGGTTTTTGAACTGAGACCTAATAGGTATATATATATATATATATTCATTGAGCATTTATTAAATCCTATGTCTCAGACTAAGCGTTTAATTTTCTCTTCCTCCTCCAGGAGCTGGTATTATTTTATTTTATTTTATTATTTTTTAAAAATTTCTTTAATGTTTATTTATTTTTGAGAGACAGGGAGATAGAGCTGAACAGGGGAGGGGCAGAGAGAGAGGGAGACACAGAATCTGAAGCAGACTCCAGGCTCTGAGCTGTCAGCACAGAGCCCAAAGTGGAGCTCGAACCCACGAACTAGAGATCATGACCTGAGCCAAAGTCAGACGCTTAACTGACTGAACCGCCCAGGCACCACTGGTATTATTTTATTTTTATACAAATAGATTATTACTGAGATAAAGAGACTAAGTTAAAGAGTTTACTTCACATACTCAAATCTACATAGCTAGTAAGTAAAGTAGCCAGTATTCAAACTCAGCTCTTACTCATTCCAAAGTCTGTCTCTTAATGATTATACTATACCAGCTGGTGATGGTAGTGGTGTGTGTGTGTGGTGGTGGTGGGGGGGGGGGGTATAAATGAAACATGGAAATAAAATGAGATATATGAGTATCATCAACCAGTCTTGTCAAAACAAGACTAAGTTATTAACAGTATTATTGTAAATTAGAGGTAACTGAGTTATTGGAGAAATAAGAGGCTATATTATGAAGGGACTCACATTTCATATCCCATTGGTAGTGAGGTGTCAATGAAGATGTTTGAGCTAGAATATCCCTATGGCAATCTTTTTTAATGAAAGATAATTTGGGGCATTACAGAATACAAAGGAAAGTAAATAATTTCAGCAGTTCAAATATAAAAGGCGAACCATAAACTTAAGACTGAGGCAGTAGGGATAGAAAAGAGAAGATAGATAAGACAAGTAGTAAAGAGGTAGCAGTTCTAGGGCATGATAAATATTTGAAAATGTAGGGATAGGATAGGTGGGAAGAGAGTTGACTTTTTCTGACTTAGTTGACATGGTGGATGGTGAGATTAGGTAGAACATAGAGAATAAGGAATTAAGAGAAAAAATATATTGGTATTGGTGTGGTGGAGAATGATGGAATCAGTAATGAAAATTTTGAGTTTGAGAAACCTGAAAAACATTTAGGCAGCTGAAATAAGGTTTGGAGTTGGATGGGAGGTGACCAGAGGAAAATGGTTGGGAATTTTCAGTCTATAGGTATTCCAGTGAAACCATATAGAAATGCCTCCAAAAGACTTGTGAAGTTATTTGTCTAAGAATGCTTTTTGATATACCTGTGTGAGAGGTGTATTAGAGGTTATTTAATGTATATAAAATTGGTTTATTTTAGAAGTTTAATATACACAAAAGTTTATTTTAACAGGGTATCTGAATACTTAGAAATAAATAAATTATGTTTCCCTGTGCTAGGGAAGCAAACAAGATTACGAGTACATTAATGGCAGAGTTCATGAGCTCGAGCCCTGCATCCAGCCCCAGTTCTTCATCCTGCTTTACATACATATCGCTTTGCCCTGTGACTCTAAAGTTACTAATATTAAAAGATGAAATTTATTTCTCTGTTCCTTGATTCTAAGTTCAGCCATTGTAAATTGATTCAGCCAATGGGACATCAGCAGGTGTGATGAATGAAGAGGCTTGAAAATGCACATGTGCAGTGACATTTCTACTTTCACTCCTCTGCCTTTGCCATGAGAACACAACCAGCGTAGCCAGCTGGATGATGGTGAGAGATACATGAAGCACAGCTGAGTTGCTCTAGCCAACACCCAGCTAATCCATATGTATAAGTCCCAAACTGGCAGCCAGCAGAGCCTCAGATGTGCAGGTGAGCTCATCTGAGACCAGAAGAATTATCTGGTTGAGCCCAGCCTAAACCACCCACTAATGGAGCTGTGAGCTAAATACATGTTTACTCTTGGAGACCACTGATGCTTTCTGTTTCACAGCATTATGGTGGAAACAAATAACTGATATAGATAGGAAAAGGTGAAATTGTTTTGTTATTAGATTTGTAGCGGTCACAGTTTCCTGAAAATAATCTTCTCTACTTTCCCCAGCTAGGCATAGTGTGGCCAAGAATCATCATCAAGAGAAGAGCCATTGCCAACTTTTAATGCTTTTGAATATATCAAATCCCCAAACAGATTCAGTACAGACTCTGAGATAGCTGTGTTTAAAACAAAACAAAACACAACTTTCTGTGAAAGGAGCCTAAAGTCACAGAACTGCATTCAAATTCCAGACTGATGATAACTTGGGTGTTTTTTGAAGGACTAATTTCAGATGATTTGCAGTGATTGCAGGGACTGACACCATGTGTCTTCTCAACCATATTGAACTAGTTCTCTTTGAGCATAGACATTACTTTTTGGAAACCAGGGCACATCTGTTGAACCTATAACTAGATGTATTCCCAAATTAATATACAATTTATAGTGTAAATTATGAGTATGGAAATAGTGGGAATTTCAGGACAGATAAAAAAAGACGACAATATGAGAAACAGTGAAAAGTGGAGAGTGTTATGCTTAGATGTAGGTTGGTAAGCACTCCCCCTCCCCATATTGACTGTGAATTTTGTATATGAATTTTTTTGCCCTCTTCAGGATTAGACATATGTTACAGTCTTTCTGGTATATACCCATGCATTTTTATCTATATTTGCCTAAAAAAAAACCCTTATTGTATACACATTAAAAACAATTGGATATTGTAAGTCGAGGTAACATCTTATATATCCAGGTCTGTGTTGACAGATATAGTCGCATCTTGATTCTCATTTTCCTGTATCCTCTCTTATGTCCTCTTTTTAAACAAAAAGTCAGATTGAATAAAACAAAAGCTAAATGCCTACTAATTGCTGTTTTAGTTTGCTTTCTTTCTCATTCACCTTCCCTAGGCTTATTCTCCAGTTCCCTGTTCCCCACAGCCAAACTACAAAAAGCACAGAGTACCCAGCATATGACACACAAATGCCCGAATGCTTGTTGAAACCTAACTGGGAAGCTTATGAATAATAATAAGTATTATTATTATTATTATTTATGTCACTGCACCTTTCCCTCTACTCTGAACTTCTAAGGTCCTCAGTCATTTTTTTCCCTTAATCTTTATTTTTTAAAAAAATTTAATGTTTTAAAATATTTTTATTGATGTATAGTTGACATACAATGTTATGCTACTTTCAGGTGTACAATATAGTGATTTGACAACTCTCTGCATTACTCTATGCTCCCCACAGTAAGTGTGGTAACCATCTGTCACCATGCAACATCATTACAATATTATTGACTATATTCCCTGTGCTGTACTCTTCCTGTCCATGACTTATTTTATAACCGGAAGTTTGCACTTCTGAATCACCTTTACCTATTTCACCCTTCCCATCACTCCCTCCCCTCTGGCAACTATCAGTTTGTTGTCTGTATTTATGAGTCTTTTTCTGCTTTTTTTTCTTTGTTCATTTGTTTTGTTTTTTAGATTCCACATATGAGTGAAATCATATTGTATTTGCTTAGCTTTGTCTGACTTGTTTCATTTAGCATAATATTCTCTAGGTCCATCCATGTTGTCGTAAGTAGTATTTCATTTTATATATATATGTATATACATATATATATACGTATATTCTATATAAAATATAATATATTCTATATAATATATAAGTATATTCTATATTCCATTATACACACACACACACACCCCACATCTTAATCCATTTATCTAGCTATGCACACTTAGGTTTCTTCCATATCTTGGCTATTGTAGTGCTGCAATAAACATAGGGGTGCATATATCTTTTCAAATTAGTGTTTTTGTTTTGGTAAATACCCACTTGTGGAATTACTGGACTGTATGGTACTTCTATTTTGAATTTTTTGAGGAACCTTCCTACTGTTTTCCAGAGTGGTTGCACCAATTTATATTCCCAACAGTGTATGGGTTCCCTTTTCTCTGCCTCTTTGCCACCCCTTGTTATTTCTTGTCTTCTTGATGCTAGCCATCCTGACTGGGTTGAGGTGATATCTTATAGTGGTTTTGATTTGCATTTCCCTGTTAATTAGTGACATTGATCATTATTTCATGTATCTGTTGGCCATCTGTATGCCTTCTATGGGAAAATATTTATTCAGTTTCTCTGCCTAGTTTAAAAAAAATTAATGTTTATTTTTGAGAGAGAGAAAGTGAGTCAGGGAGGGGCAAAGAGAAAAGGGGACAGAGGATCTGAAGCGGGCTCTGTGCTGACAGCAGAGAGCCCGATGAGGGGCTCAAACCCACAGACCATGAGCTCATGACCTGAGCTGAAGTCAGATGCTCAACCAACTAAACCACCCAGGTGCCACTCTCTGTCCAGTTTTTAATTATTTGTTTTTTTAGTGTTGAGTTGTATAAGTTATCACAATCATACATTCTTAACTCCTGTCATGTATTTGGCTACATACATTCCCTAAATCAACTTTTTTTTTCTTCCACTTTTCCCTAAGTTCTTCATATGAATCGTCATCATGTCTAGAACGGTAATGTGAAAGGGTAGTGTTCTAGAAGTGAGGAGATGTCACGCCTAGAAGTATCATTAATGTCATGAGCAAGCATTTATAAACTTATTTACTGTTCTCCCTTGATATAAATGAGGAAAGCAAGGCTGAAATAGTTTAAATGATGTGTGCAAAATTTCAGGATTAATAGTTGACAAAGTAGGAGTTAGAATTTTTCTGTCTTTGGCCCAGATCCTTTTCCATAATAGCCTGATGCATGTTAAAACTAAATCTAAAAATTAAAAAATATTATGGGTATTCTTTTCCTTTCTCTTCAGAACCTAGGAAATAGTATCTAAGATGGATAAAATTGAACTTTAAATCTGTTAAATTCTCTTTACTTGTCAAGAGGAAAATAGTTTGGATGAGCAGATATAGGTAGGATGCAGTATCTTTTGAGTATGAGAGAAAGGTCTTTTGAATCTCAGACACTTGATATAGATACATGTTGGGAGAGAAGGGGCTATAGTGATATATGGGTGATCAAAATGAATCATTTTGAGAGTCAGAGGGGATGCTAACTGGACATAATATTGAGAAATAACAAGTATAAATCAGGATAGGCCTGTGCAAACTGAAATATAGGGCCCTTCTAGGGATTGGGAACTAGGATTCATCAGGAAAGCCCTAATGGTTTATAGAGGTTGATGAGCATTAAGCTAGTAATTAGCATTTAATTTTCCCTTTCTTCTCAAGCCCCTCATCCCTATCTTCTGGGAGAGAGATTCCATATGTAGCTATTGGTTATTGCTCAAATTCATTCCTGATCCTTTTTCTTCTCTCAGGTAGGTTACAAAAGGGCCTATTTCCAACAGTTGGTGACTGTTCATTCCTATAGTATAAAACCATGCCATTAATTTGATCATTATGCAGTTGTTGATACAAGGTATGCTTTTACTGATTACATTTCTTATACCTTTGCAAATTTATCATATTTTCTGTATAACCAAACACTTAAAAGTTTTCTCTAATATTCTCCAAAAAGAATAAAAAAGGAGCTCTTTAAAAATCTCTTTTTTAACATTGTGGGTATCTGGATTCTTGAAGATGTGAAATTAATAGTTATATGCTGAATTGTATTCCCTCCAGGTTCAAATGCTAAAGCCTAAACCCTCAGTATTTCAGAATGTGACTGTATTTGCAGATAAAGTCTTAAAAGAAGTGATTAACTTAAAATGAGGTCTTTAGAGTAGGCTCTAATCCAATATGACTAGGATCCTTATACAAAGAGGAAATTGGGACACATAGAGAGACATCAGAAAGTGTGTGTGTGTGTGTGTGTGTGTGTGGGCGCGCGCACATGCGCACACGTGTGCGCTCACGCACATATACGTGCGCATAGAGGAGATACAATGTGAAAACACAGTGAGAAGGCATCCATCTGCAAGTCAAGGAGACAGGTTTCAGAATGAAGCCAACCCTACCAGCACCTTGATATTGGACCTGTGGACTCCCAAACTATGAGAAAATAATTCATGTTGTTTATTTCATCCACTATGTGGTATTTTCTTATAATGGCCTAGCAAAGTATTATACTAAATATCATACATTACTTTTTTAAAAATCAAATTGTGGATCTTTTCATTTCTATAGATCCACGAACTCCTTCTGAATCTAGTTGTTACTAGAAGAATTCTTGCTGCTTCATCCTGTGTTTATCTTTGCAATGATATCAAAGTATTCCCAGCAAGAGTTAAGCATACAACAAATTTATGTATTCATATGTTAAATGAATAGTTCTTATTAAAATTTTTTTTAATGTTTCATTTATTTCTGAGATAGAGAGAGACAGCATGAGCAGAGGAGGGTCAGAGAGAGAGGGAGAGACAGAATCTGAAACAGGCTCCAGGCTCTGAGCTGGCAGTCAGCATAGAGCCTGATGCGGGGCTCGAGCCCACAAACTGTGAAATCATGACCTGAGCCGAAGTCGGATGCCCAACCGATTGAGCCACCAAGGCACCCCAAATTAATAATTCTTCTATGCTTTTTATGGACCAGGTACTTTTCATGCACAATGATGAATCCCAAGATCCAATGATAAGACTTTCAGGTTATTAAAAATAACAATATCTAAAATTAGGTGTAAATATTAGAACTTTTGGGGGTGTCTGGATGGCTTGGTTGCACATCCAACTTTTGATTTTGGCTCAGGTCATTGATTCCAGGGTCATTGGATTGAGCCCTATGTCAGGCTCTTCCCCAATCATGGAGCCTGCCTGGGATTTTCTCTCTCTCACTCTGCTCATCTCTCTCACTCAAACTCACTCTCTTTCTCTAAAATAAAATAAAAAATAAGAATAAATATTAAAACTTTTTTTGACACCCATTACTTAGCAAATGAGAGTAATTTTCTTTATGACACTAAATTTTGAGAGGGAAAGAATCACTCCTGTATGTAAAGCAACATTTAATTTAAAATTAGATTTTAAAAGTGTTCAGAAATGCATTTTCTTTAAATATAGAAATTACTATATTCATATAATGACTGATGTATGTGAATTAGTCTGTAGGTAGTTTATTATTTTATATTTTTAAAAAGTCAAAGTTGGAGCCTTAAAGCCTCATGTTCCAGGAATTTAGTGCTCCTTAAATGTCCTTTGAAAATGTGAGCATTTAACTGTCCATTGGCATAGCATTTGTAATACCAAAACTTTGATGGGGCTATCATTGCCTTGGTGAAAATAATTATTGTATGAACATTTCTTTCCCATTTAGCTCAAGATGACAAAACGAACCTTACATCTGTCTGGTTTGGTAGTTTCAATGATACATTGATTGTTTATTGTTGTGTTCTGCAACAGGCATAGTATGAGCTAATCCTTTGGTAGTCTAGTGGCACTTTAGCAGCCACTGGATAAAAGTGACTTTCTAAGTTAATGTTCTTTCTTATTAACAAATGTCAGAAATTGAGATAAGGAGGGAACTTGAGGTTGGAATTTTCCTCCCATAGGAACACATAGCTTAGCTCTTAAGGGTTTAGCACACTTTTAATATTTTAATGAAGGCTTTTTATGTGCCTGTGCTACTTAATATTCCAAATTAAGGTCTATTCTCCTCCTGATATGCACATGTAGTTCCTATTATGCACCATCAAGACGAGTGGTAGAAAAGCCTCTATCTGCATGGAACAGCACATGCCTTAAGCACAGAAGGTCAACAATCACGTTTTGACTAAGCTAAGGCTACTTAATGAGAACTTCAATGCTTCAGTGAAAAGTGTTTTACATTTTAGTCAAAGAACCAGAGTTGGATAATGATAAGTTCCAATATGTCCTTAGTTGAAAATAATTTCATAGTTATTCTAATGTCATTTTGCACTTCCAAACGTACAACACATGCAATCCATGATGTGAGGGTTGCCTCAGGGAATTCAGAAAAGCACAAATTTAAGCTTTTATGGGTAATATAACTTAGTTAACTTCTGTAATCTTTCCATTTAGGCCCTAATGACCTGAACTTACTTGGGTTTTTTTGTTTTGTTAGTTTTGTTTTTTTACTACCAAGTGATGGTCTATCACTAGGAGGAAGAGGTAAAACATCTACATGGAAATTCTTCAGCTATATAACACTTGATTAAATGAAAAAATAACTAGGGATAATACTTAAGGAAGAAAAAGACTTTGCAATATATTGTATTTTCTAAAGATGAACATGAGAATATGTTGGCAAAATACTGCTTGAGCAAATCTTCTTCCTAGGAAACTACCCATACATTTTTAATTTGTATTCCAGACCAAATAACCAGAAATATATCTCTGCCTAATATTCTACCCATTTAATGGTGTTAGTATGATTCTGAGAGGATTGCTTCTATGCACTATTGTGACATTGGAAAGCATCTGGATTTTCATCTGAAGAAATCACACACCATGTTTAAAAGTAATTAAGAAAAAGATGTAAATGGCTAGCTTTCTCTTAAGAAATTCTGAACTGACATAATCTCTAGAATAGGGTTAATCTTGAAGAAAACTGATAAAGATGACAACCTAATCATATATTTGGAAGATTCTGAGCTAAATATTTAGAAATCAAATTATATCCCCACAACTATGACCATTGCTGCTTCATTATTCAAAGTTAAGACATTGGTCATAAGTGATGAAAAGGCCAAAAATGAAGGGACCTAGAAATTACAAAGTACATATTTTTGGTTTTATAATGAGGAAGCTGAAGGCTCACAGGCTTGTAATGGGTTATTATCTCTTACTACCTTATTGTGAACTTTATCAGATCCATTAGCAATGATAAGTGGCTATATATTGTTAGTGCAGAGATTGTTTAGAATTCAAAAGAAACAGCTCATTTTTCAGGGTGTATTCCAGTTATCTATTTTGTATAAAAAATTACAAAATTTAGAACATAAAGCTATAATCAATCATTTTATTAAGTTCATAGAATGATGCAGTAACAGGGAGTGGTTCAAGGGCTGAAGGCTGAAACAGTTTGAGCCAGAAGGTCTTCTTTCAAGATTCTTCACTCACATTTTAGCACCTAAACTAGGATGGCAGAAGAATGATCTCAGCAAGGAATATTGATTTGGGGATCTACATGACTCCAGTCCAGCAGGGCCATCTTATAATAGTTAAACATTTACACAATTGTTCAGGGCTCCTAGGGCATGTGTCCCAGTAAAGAAGATGGAAATTACATAGATCTTTTAACCTAGCTGTGGAAGTCATATAGCATATTGTCTTGTAGGCACAACCTTGCCCAGATTCAAGGGGAAAGGGCATGGATCCCACCTAGCAATGAAATAAATATCAAAGAATTCATGTTTTAAGACTGTATCAGAGTGGGATGGGTGATGTGGAGAAAGAAGGCATTGAGATAGTTCAAACTTCAGATGAGCAGTGACATTAATCATAGACTTTCTCTATTACTGCCTCTAGTTGTTAAATATCATTTTAAATGAGAAGACATGAAGTAAAATGAAGAAGAAATATCAAAGAGATGAGATCTCTATCTTTAAAATTTGTAGTTTTTCTTAAATAATGTTTTCTATGAGAGCTTAGGCAGAAAGTTGTGATCTAGTATATTTATGACAACTGGAGATAATGACAAGAAAATGATCATTTAGGGGTAAGAGTGGTGAAGATTTAGTCCATAGTGGTTTTTTTTTATTTAAAATTTTTTTATAGTTTATTTATTTTTGAGACAGAGAGAGACAGAGCACGAGTGGGGGAGGGGCAGAGAGAGAAGGAGACACAGAATCTGAAACTGGCTCCAGGCTCTGAGCTGTCAGCACAGAGCCCGACGCGGGGCTTGAACCCACGAACCGTGAGATCATGACCTGAGCCGAAGTCAGATGCTTAACTGACTGAGCCACCCAGTAGTGGTTTTGTTTTGTTTTTAACTGTAACTCAAGATATCTTGCCTAAAGGTTTTACAGTGATATGGGTGAAAATTGGGCAGGTACACTTTTCACCTGTTGGGTTTGAAACTTCCTTTAGCTTTGTTTTTTCATTTCTTTCTGCTATAAACATGCAAGGATATAAACTATAGAATAGTAAGACACAGTTAATTGGCATAGCTATTTAAAGAAAATGAGTGATGAATGGGACAAAAGAATCGATTTAATTAGTTAGAATGAATTCTTCAGTCTAGTCAAGATTTCTTTTATTAATTGCTTGAGTGAGTTTGGTGCTTCATTGGCAGTTCCTGCTGAGATAGGCAAGTTTCCTGCTAAGAGATCTGGACCTATAGTGGGGGGCATTTAAATGATCAGGAGAAGCTTGAATAAAATTTGGCAGGATAAATTTTCATGGTTCATATTAAGTAGGCCAAAGCCTTTGACACTGAAATAGGTCACATATTCTTTGAGGGAGAATTAACTAGGGAGCTGCAGATAGCCATCTTTTGTTAGGAACATGGAAAGCAGTTAGAGGTAGGAACAAAATTGGAGATCAAGGATGGTATGTATGTGGAGAGAGACAAAGAGGCAGAGGCTGCCAGAAAGATAGTGAGTATGCAGAGAACCACAGATGAACAACTGCCTGGCTCCACAGAAAGATAGACAGGGGATCCTCTCTTTCCCAACGGCTTTCCAGACTCCAGTTTTAGTTATTTATTAAGAGTGGAGAGGAAAATATCTGATAGCTCTCATTTCAGTGAAATACTCATACACTAAGAATGAATTTACCTCATTAAATTTTTTTAACTTGTTTGAGTTTGTATAAAAGAGTACGAAGACTTATCCCATGTACAAACCAAGATGCTGTACATTATGGATAGAGATGTCATTAACAAAGATGAATTAGACACCGATCTTTTCCTAATGGAGACCACAAGCTGAGAAATGAAAGAAGACATACACAGATAACTGCACTATATTGTGTAATATGTAAAGTAGCTTAAAATAGTCATTCATTCAACATTAATCTAGGCACTTGAGATATAGTCATGACCAAACATATTAAAAAAATTGCTATTCTAGATCTTACATCCTAATAGGAATAAGAAAATAAACATTGTATAAATAAATTAAATTGTATATTAGGTGATGATAAATACCATGGATAAAAAATAGAAGAGGTAGAAGTGATCAAGAATGTTGTATTTTGTTTTTTAATGTTTTATTTATTTCTAGAGGAGAGAGGAGACAGCATGAGCAGGGGAGGGTCAGAGAGAGAAGGAGTCACAGACTGAAACAGGCTCCAGGCTCTGAGCTGGCAGCCAGCCCAGAGCCCGACACGGGGCTCGAACCCACGAACCGCGAGATCATGACCTAAGAGAAAGTCGGACGCTTAACCGACTAAGCCACCCAGGCGCCCCAAGAATGTTGTATTTTTAAATAGGATGGTCAGAGTAGACTCCTTGGAGAAGGTGGTATTTCTGTAAAGACTTGATAGAGGTGAGGCAGTTGATAAGAATACCTTGATGAAGAATATTCTAGACTGATAAACAAGTCACTGAGTGCTTCAGATTGGAGTGTTCCTGGTGTATGTGAAGAATAGCAAAGAGACAGGTGAGGCTTGAATAGATGAACAGTGGAAAAAGGAGCTATTGATGAGGTTAGAGAGGTAATAGAAATGATGATTCATGTAGATCTTTGCAGACTGTTGCCTATTGTATCATGAATAATAAAACTTATTAATCAGGAGGATGGTACAAAAATCCACACAAGATAAAATGGTAGATAGGACCAGGTATTAGTAATGGAATTACTGAGAAATAGTTTGATTCTGGATAATCTGAAGGTTGAGCCAAAGAATTTCTTTCCTTTTAAAATTTTTTAAGGTTTTATTTATTTCTGAGAGAGAGGGAGAGAGAGTGTGTGAGCAGGGGAGGGGCAGAGAGAGAGGGAGGCACAGAATCTGAAGCAGGCTCCAGGCTCTGAGCTGTCTGAGCTGCACAGAACCCGGCGCGGGGCTCGAACCCACGAACCGTGAGATCATGACCTGAGGCGAAGTCGGAGGCTTAACCGACTGAGCCACCCAGGCGCCCCAAGCCAAAGAATTTCTTGATAGATTGGACAGGGTTTGCAAGAGAAAGAGAGATGGATAAAACACAGTTTTGATGTGAGGAACTGCAAGGATGGTGTTTTTATCCTCTCAGATAGGGACGAGCAATTTTGGATGGAAAACTAGGAGTTCGGTTTTGGGCATGTCATGTTTGAGAAGTCTATTAATCTTTCGGTGGAAATATCAAGTTGATTATATAGGTTTGGGACTGGTAGAATAAGTCAATTTATGAGTCTTTGGCAAATAAGTGATATTTTAAGCTATGAAATTGGATGATTCACCAAAGAACTGAGTGAAGATAATGAAGAAGACGTGATCATAGATTGAACCTTGGAATATCCAAAATTAGGAGGTCAGTTCAAGGAGAGAGTGCTGCATGTGCAAAATACAGAGACATTGTTTTATGTGAAATAAAGAGATTAGTTTGAGTAGGAAGAACTTAATAAATGAAATAACATTTCAAGTGAGTTCTAAGAATAAGAGGTATTTGGAATATCTGCTCTCAAGGTTAGTAAATTTTTTTATATCATGTCTTATACTAACAGCTGAGAATGACTAGTCTTTCATTCTTCAACTGCACAAAGCTTCCAATGAAAGTTACAGGCTCAGTGTCTATACCTCAAGACACTACTTTAACTCATATTCTATTGTGCGAAATGTGTAGTGCTAAAATAAAAGGTGTGTTGATGTAATTCAGCATGTGACCTATATGATATTTGCTATTACTGAAAGTTAGTTTTCTTTCTAGGTCATTTTGCTCTTCATCTGTCTCCTAGCTATGCTGTACTATGGTGCCACCCAAGATTTTTTAGGTAACCTCTACCTTATTTATACTTTGTCTCCTCCTCTACTACCTCTAAAATATATGTCATTAATGTAGGTAGGCTGTGTATTTTGTTCATTACTGTGTACCTATTGCCTAAACCAGAACTTGGCATATAGTACTCAAAAAAATAATTACTAGTTAAATAACTGAGAGACTTAAATGGATACATGTAACAACTAGAACTTTGAAATTACGTGTAACCTGATAAAAGTTTGCATGCTATGAAGCTATCTTTAACCCTAAACTATTTCAATTTTTGCATGGTTATATTTTTCCCCTCCAGGTAACAACCACAGTTCCATTTAAAAATATTATATCCACTTTGAGATCTTGGAAATTAAGATAAAGGTAATATATTTAAATTATATGTTCCAAAGTAAAAACGAAGTATAATAAAGACAGGCTCAAGAAGAGATGTGAAAAGAATTACAAAAAATATTTGAATAAACATGAAATATTCCTGCTAATGTTGATATAATCTAAGGATACAGTATAATGTGATAATGATGGCAGTAGTAATTGCGAAAAGGACTATATGGGATATATGTGAAATACTGTAGTGGAAGAATCAGCATGGCCTCCCCACTGACTATAGGTAGGGAGCAACATGTATGAACTAGAAAATGAAACTCTTAAGTGTGGGTGATTGGGGAAAAATAGTCAAGACAGTAGCTGAAAGTGAGAAGTCATGTGACTTAGGAATCTGAAAAGTTCAGCTTTGTGAATCTGGCCTTTGAGATTTTGTTATGGTTTCAAAGTAGAACAAGCAAATAGATAGCTAGAAATGAGGGTGAGGAAATAAGGTAGTAAGGGTATCTAAATGGCTCAGTCGGTAGAGCATTTGACTCTTGATTTTCCTTAGGGCCATGATTTCAGGACTCACGTTGGGCACAGAGGAAAGAAAGAGAAAGAGAGAGAATCCCAAGCAGGCTACGTACTGTCAGCACAGAGCCTGACTCAGGGCTTGGTCCCACCAACTGTGAGAGGGAGGAAGAAGGGAGGGAGAAAGAAAGGAAGAAAGGGAAAAAGAGAAAGAAAGAAAGAAAGAAAAAAGGAAAGAAATAGAGAGAAAGAGAAGAAAATAAATAGAGGGAAAGAGAGGGGAAGAAAGGAAGAAAGAATGAATGAAGGGGGAGGAAGGAAGGAAGGAGGAAGGAAGGAAGGAAGAAGTAGATGTAGACTTGCTGGTAGGTCACAGAAGTCATGTTGAAAGTCATGAAGTTTAGTGAGAAATAGCTAAGAGAAAAGGAAAAAAAAGTAATAAAAAAGGAAGAGGTGGGAGAAAGGAATGAGGACACCATTTTGAAAGGCAGACTGGAAAAGAACCAGTAAAGAAGACATGGGAGGAAATCATTGTAATAGATCAGAGGGTGATAAGAAAGGGACAGGGTCAGACAGTGATAATCAGAGTCTCCTGTGGAGGTTAGAGATCATGGAAGAGGATGAAGAAAAAATAGATTGGATTGAGGAGTAGTTTATTAAATTTCAGGAGAACTGTTTAAATTCTGTGGCAAGAACTAAAAGGGAATAAAGGATAAATGGCAAGAAAGAGAAAAAATACAGCTACAGTGCTGCAAAGCAGATCTCTAGAACTTATCTTGCGTCACTGAAACTCCATTTGGATCTGTGCTAAAATATTTCGAATATTTTGACTTTTCGACTTCTTGGTCTATTCTCCTGTCTTGAGGAAGCCTGTTTCTCTGGGTTTCAATCAGCTTTCCTTCTTCTCAGTCAATTTGCAGGATAGCAATGCAGAATTTATCTTAATAGACCAAGTATATGAAAAGTTAATTAAAGAAAACTATTGATAAAAATGTGATTTGTTTTTGAATATTAATTCAAGGTCTTGAACAATAGCAGACTAATATATCTATCTCCTGGTGCATCAAATCATATTCGTTTTTGAAATATTATTCATAAGAGTTCATTTGACTCAAGGAAACTGCCTTTTCATAAAAAATTCAGGTTTATTGAGGTGTAATTGATATAAAATAATAAAATATTAAAAGTCTACATTGTGGTGATATGATATACATATTTTTCTGAAAGAATTCCCCCTAATCAGTACAACTGTCTTAATGGTATTATCCATACTTTTTTTTGTTATGTGAGAGAATATACTCATATGCTCAAGAATATAGCATTGTAGTGAGTTAACAAAGTATAAGAGAGGCCAGAGCCACCAATGGGTAACAATTTTTGCAAGGTATCCTGTCATGCATCTTGCTTGCATGGAGAAGGGAATTTTCTTTTATTTATTTATTTTTAAGTAGACTTCATGCCCAGCAGGGAGCCCAATGCAGGGCTTGAAGTCATGACCCCAAGATGAAGACCTGGGCTGAGATCAAGGGTCAGATGCTTGGGGCACCTGGGTGGCTTAGTTGGTTGAGTGTCTGACTTGAACTCAGGTCATAATTTCATGGTCTGTGAGTTGGAGCCCCATATTGGACTCTATGCTGAGAGCTCAGAGCCTGGAACCTGCTTCAGGTTCTGTGTCTCCTCTCTCTGGCCCTCCCCTGTTTTCTCTCTCTCTCTCCCTCTCTCTCTCTCTCCCCCACTATCTCTCTCTCTCTCTCACTCTCGCTCTCGCTCTCTGTCTCTCTCTCAAACATAGATAATCATCAAAAAAAAAAAAAAGTCAGATGCTTAACTGATTGAGCCATCCGGGTGTCCAAGTTATCTTCTATTTTAGGTTTTAATTGTTCTATGATAGTTTTTCCACTAATATCATCAGAGTATGATTAAGCAAGTGTTTGTTGTTTAAACTTTAGTTTTTAGGACAATTAACATCTGGAAGATATTTCATAATGTTAAATAAAAATGTCAGAAAGAAGCTTGCATGTTTATGATCTAGGGTGGAAGCTGAGGAAGTTTACATTCTTCCAGTTGTAGGATTAATACCATGAACTGAGCTTTTCCTACTAAAATTGAGCAATTTTAAGAGCAATGTCTCCCTATGGCTGACAAATTCAGCTTTTTAAGCTTTTGTCTTGCTACAAGTGTAATAAAACTTTTTTTTTTATAACTTCCACCCACCAAAATAGTGATCTCATCAAGTTTTTGACATAGCAGAATTTTCAGTATTATTTTTCTCATTGTTATTATAGCTAATGAATGACAAAAATACATGACTGCTGTTTCTTTGCTTTTGAGGTTAAGAATTTCTCTTTTATAATTAGGTTATTTTAGCTAACTAAACTATATATAATGGTTCATACCAATAACTTCTGGAAATATAGTCTTGAGTCACTATTAATGAAAAATTCTTTTGAAAGATACACTTATGCAAATCTTCAATAATACCTTTAGTGTTTATCTTAATAAAATAGACAAATATTAAAGAATGCATCAACTTTATATTTTAGCCCTCAGAAATCTATGCATATCTAGTATACAAGAATTTGTGTTTATGAAAAGATACCTCAAAAGCTGCAATTTAAGCTGATACTCTTATAGAAACCATGTTACCACAGCAAAATCACTTTCTTGATTAAAGAATTGATGTGTAACCTCTGGAAGAAATAATCACACATATTATAGGTAACAAACTGAATATAATATGACCTATGCTTTAAACAGAAGACTTTCTAAATAGCACACACATTATTTAAGTAGGATGCTGCAATTGCTAATCTTACACTTAATTAATGATTTAAATAATTATTGTCAGTGGATATGCAGGTCAAGGAGAGAAGGTGGGGACAGCAGGATAAAACAGAATTCCCCCAGGAGTGAAGGCCAGTAGATAGAAAGTTTCCATAAGAGAGCGAGGACTTGGATAGGCTCCAAGTCTGAGCATGTGATCATGATATAATTTTTAAAATACAGCTGATATCTGTAATATTTTAAAATATTTAAAAATTTTGAAACTTATTTGTACCTATTTAATTGTAGATAGATATATATGCATTTTGGAAACAAAATACATGGCATTTTTATTTGTCTGTGTGCGTGCCTGTCCTTTATCTTTACTTAAATCCTTTAGATTTTTTCCATTTCTCCTTCATTAACTTGAAAAATAAAAATATGTTTTAAAATTATTCCATATTGCTCTAAGTAATTAAGCTTGTTCCTCCTACACGGTGCTTAATGTATTATGGTACATATTTACTACTTTTATTCTTGCTTCCATGAGTATAATTGCATCTGAGAACTGAGATTTCTTTTTTTATTAAGTTTATTTATTTTGAGAGAGAGAGAGCGTGCACTAGCTCCAGTGGGGGATAGAGGGAGAGAAGGAGAGAGAGAGAATCCCAAGCAGGCTCCAAAGTGTCAGCACAGAGACCAACATGGGTTTTGGGGATTTGATCTCACAAAGAGTGAGATCATGATCTGAGCCAAAATCAAGACTCAGAGGGTTAACCCACTGAGCCAGCCCCAGTGCTCCTGAGAGAATTTCTTTAACTTCATGAATTCCTGGTCTATTCTATAAACCTAAATAATTATTGAAAGTTATCTAAATCTGAGTTCTTCTCATGAAATATTGAAATTATAGGGACTATTTAAATAGATTTTAAAAATATTTTGCAACACCTGATATTACAGACATAGTTTTAAGTTTAGTGAAATTTATTTAGAAATCAAGTATTTGCAGGGCGATCTGGGTGGCTCAGTCAGTTGAGCATCCAACTCTTTTTTTCTTTAAATATAATCGTCATTTTTGTTTCCATACCACACTCAGTGCTCATCCCAGTGTCCTCCTCAATGCCCATCACCAACTTTCCTCTCTCCCCCACCCCCATCAACCTTCAGTTTGTTCTCAATATTTAAGAATCTCTTAATGGTTTGCCTCTTTCCCTCTCTGTAACTTTTTTTCCCCTTCCCCTCCCCCATGGTCTTCTGTTAAATTTCTCAAGATCTACATGTGAGTGAAAACATATGGTATCTTTCTCTGCCTGACTTATTTCACTTAGCATAATACCCTTGAGTTCCATCTATGTTGCTGCAAATGGTCCGATTTCATTCTTTCTCATTGCCATGTAGTATTCCATTGTATAGATAAACCACATCTTCTTGATCCATTTGTCAGCTGATGGACATTTAGGCTCTTTCCATGATTTGACTATTGTTGAAAGTGCTGTTGTAAACATTGGGGTACCTGTGCCCCTATCTATCAGCACTCCTGTATCTCTTGGGTAAATTCTTAGCAGTGCTATTGCTGGGTCTTAGGGTAGTTCTATTTTTACATTTTTGAAGAACCTTCACACTGTTTTCCAGAGCGGCAACACCAGTTTGCATTCCCACTAATAGTGCAAGAGAGTTCCCATTTCTCCACATCCATGCCAGCATCTATAGTCTCCTGATTTGTTCATTTTAGCCTCTCTGACCAGAGTGATGCGGTATCTCAGTGTGGTTTTCATTTGACGGTCAGCATATTATCATGTGTCTGTTGACCATCTGGATGTCTTCTTTGGAAAAGTGTCTGTTCATGTCTTCTGCCCATTTCTTCACTGGTTTATTTGTTTTTCAGGTGTGGAGTTTGGTGAGTTCCTTACAGATTTTGGATACAAACCCTTTATCTGATATGTCATTTGCAGCTATCTTTCCCCATTCTGTCAGTTCCCTATTAGTTTTATTGATTGTTTCCTTTGCCATGCAGAAGCTTTTTATCTAGATGAGGTCCCAATAGTTCATTTATGCTCTTGATTCCCTTTCCTTTGGGGATGTGTCAAGTAAGAAATTGCTGCGGTTGAGGTCAAGGAGGTTGTTTCCTGCTTTCTCCTCTAGGGTTTTGATGGTTTCCTGTTTCACATTCAGGTCCTTTATCCATTTTGAGTTTATTTTTGTGTATGGTGTGAGAAAGTGATCTAGTTTCATTCTTCTGCATGTTGCTGTCCAGTTCTCCCAGCACCATCTGTTAAAAAGGCTGTTTTCCATTGGAGACTCTTTCCCGCATTGTCAAAGTTTAGTTGGCTTTACATTTGTGGGTCCAATTCTGAGTTCTCTATTCTATTCCACTGGTTTGTGTGTCTTTTTTGTGCCAATACCATACTGTCTTAATGATTACAGCTTTGTAGTAGAGGATAAAGTCTGGGATGGTGATGTCCCCCATTTTGTCCTTCTTCTTCGATATTACTTTGGCTATTCAGGGTCTTTTGTGGTTCCATACAAATTTTAGGATAGTTTGTTTTAGCTTTGAGAAGAATACTGGTGCAATTTTTATTGGGATTGCATCAAATGAGAAGATTGCTTTGGGTAGTAAGGACATTTTAACAATATTTACTCTTACAATCCATGAGCACGTAATGTTTTTTCCGTTTCTTTATGTCTTCTTGAATTTCCTTCAGAAGCTTTCTATAGTTTTCAGCATACAGATCTTTTACATCTTTGGTTAGGTTCATTCCTAGGTATTTTATGATTCGTGGTACAATTGTGAATGGGATCAGTTTATTTATTTCTCTTTCTGTTGCTTAATTATTGGTGTATAAAAATGCAACCACTTTCTGTACATTGATTTTGTACCCTGAGACTTTGCTGAATTCATGCATTAGTTCTAGCAGACTTTTGATGCAGCCTGTTCGATTTTCATGTAGAGCATCATGCCGTTGGTGAAAAGTGAAAGTTTGACTTCATCTTCGCCAATTTTGATATCTTGTATTTCAATTTGTTGTCTGATGAGCATAGACTCTTGATTTTGGCTCAAGTCATGATCCCAGGATCATGGGATTGAGCCCAATGTTGGGCTCCAGGATGAGCATGAAGCCTACTTAAAATTCTCTTTCTCTCTCTCTTTCTCTCCCTTCCTCCCTCTGGCCCCTCTTCCCTACTCACATCCTTTCTCTCCCTCCCAAAAAAAGGAAAGAAGAGGAAGTCAAATATTTGTGTAAGATTTATGATTTTTTTATGCTATAAATAGAAGCATCTTTAAAGCCATAGTTATCAAGATTGATGATGATGAGCATGATAAATGGACTCAACAAAATATTTCAATATAATTTTTTTGAGAAACAGTACATAGAATGTTATCTCTCAAATATATTTGACATAAAGCCAGTGAAATAATAGCTGAAATTAGAGAGCTAGTATAAAACCTAAAAGCAGTGACCTTGATTAGCTAGATTCTAGAAACCCAAGTAGAGCACATGTTCATATCTTCGCTCTAACATTCACTGACTGTCCCACCTGTGGCTAGGCTCTCTGTGTCTGTTTTCTTTCAGGAAAAATTATCACTAAAATTTGGTAAAATTCTTAGAACACAGCCTGACACATGCTAAGCAATATATATATATATATTATATATATAATTTACAAAAATACTTTTAACCTCTTGTGATTGATTCTAATATTTCTATTCAGTTTTATTTTCTTATGACTGGTGCTGGTCCTGATGAACTAATTTGATATAATGGCCAATTATATACAATTTGAAAAACAGAGCATTTCCTTAAAAAATTTTTTTTAATGTTTATTCTTGAAAGAAAGAGAAGGAGAGAGAGAGCGAGAGAACATGAATGTGGGAGGGGCAGGATGAGAGATGGACACAGAATCCAAAGCAGACTCCAGGCTCTGAGCTGTCAGCACAGAGCCTGTCATGGGGCTCCAGCTCACAAGCCATGAGATCATGACCTGAGCTAAAGTAGGACACTTAACTGACTGAGCCACCCAAGCGCCCCCAGTGCATTTCCTTCTTGGTAAATCCTAATGTACAGATTTAATGCTTAAACATGTGGAGATTGCAGAGAAAAGAAATCTATTTATCATTTCTTAGACAGTACTGCTTGTTTACTTGTCCATAGAAAGCTTTTCATTTAAACCAGGGGTATTAGGTTGAGTTTCAAAATGGATCCTCAAGATTGCCTGTGGTAATGCCTGGGATCATGAATATGATGAGATAGCATACCTTGCCTATTTTACTTTATACTTAAAAAGGACTTTCATATGTAATTAAAGTCATTAATCAGCTGAATTTGAGTTAATGAAAAGGAGGATACAGGGATGGACCTAACCTAATCACATGAACCCTTTAACAACAGAGTTTTCTCTCAGTGGTGTTGGAAGGAAATTCAGAGATATTAAAGGCACAATATGGATGTGATCTACTCTTGTATTGCTGGATTTGCAAATAGAGACAGAATTTGCAAGGACCCAAGTGTGGTCTAGTTGCTGAGAGTAATTCCTGGTTAACAGCCAGCAAGCAAATGGGAACCTCAGTCATACAAAAGCAAAGGATTGAATTCTGCCAATGACCCGAATCAGCTTAGAAGTAGATTCTTCCCTAGAGCCTTGAGATAAAATCCCAGCCTGGCTGATACCTTAGTTATGGCCTTGTGAGACCCTGAGCAGAGAATGCTGCCATGACTGTTTGGACTTGTGACATACAGAACTGTGAGATTATAAATAGATGTGTTTTTCAGCTGCTACATTTGTGGTAATTTGTTATACAGTAATATAAAATTAATATACCAGAATACAACTATAAATCAAAATAAATTAATAAGAAAGTAACTTGAGGGTGTTATGCTGAGCGAAATAAGTCAGGTAGAGAAGGACAGATACCATATGTTTGCACGTATAGTAGGATTAGGAGGAACTTAACGGAGGACTGTGGAGGAGGAGAAGGGGAAAAGTTGAAGAGAGGGAGGGAGGCAAACCATGAGGGACTCTTGAATACTGAGAACAAACTGAGGGCTGATGGGGGTTGGGGAGAGGGGAAGGTGGGTGATGGGCATGGAGGAGGGCACTTGTGGGGTTGAGCACTGGGTGTTATATGGAAACCAACTTGACAAGAAACTATTTTAAGAATAAAAAACAAAAAGAAAGTATCTATAAGCACAGAAGGAAAGGTACAAGGGAGAATCTTGTTTAAGTTTGGTCATGTCTTAATAGTACAAGCAAGAAAAAAAATGTCAGTTTGTCAATGGGTAATGTTGTTCTGTATAATCACTATCTTGTTAAAACAACATCTTACAAAATGCAGCCAAAAGGGAAGGCAAAAACAAATTTGCTAAATCATTTTTGTGGGACTATGTTGTTGTTTATGTCTGGAAAGATCTTTCCTCAAAAAGAAACCCCATACCCTTTACCTATCATACCCTACCTCATTCATGTCTCATGTCCCCAGCACTCAGCAACCACTCTTACTATACGTTTTCTTATTATGGACTTTTGTATGGATGGAATTGTATAATACGTGGATTTTTATAACTGGATTCTTTCACGTTGCATAATATTTTCAAGATTCATTCATGCTGCATGTATTACAATTTTATTACTTTAAAAAATTTTTTAAGGTTTATTTATTTTTGAGAGAGAGAGAGAGGAAAAAGAGAGAGAGAGAGAGAGTAGGGGAGAAGCAGAGAGAGAGAGGGAGACACAGAATCTGAAGCAGGCTCCAGGCTCTGAGCTGTCAGCACAGAGTTCTCAGCACAGAGCCTGACATGGGGCTTGAGCTAACAAACCACAAGATCATGACCCAAGCTGAAGTCAGACGCTTAATCTACTGAGCCACCCAGGCACCCCAATTTTATTCCTTTTTAAAGGCAGAGTAATATCCTATTGTATTGATATACCACATTCTGTTTATCTCTTTGTTTGTTGATTGACATTTAGGTTATTTCCATCTTTTTCCTCTTATGAATAGTGTTTCTAGAAACACGTGTACAGGTTTTTGTATGGACACATGCTTTCATTTCTATTGGATGTATATATAGTAGTAGAATTTCTGGATCATATGATAACTGTTTACTTCATCAAAGAATTTCTTGATTATTTTCCAAAGCAGTTGCACCATTCTATATGTTCATCAGCAGTGTATACGACTTCTACTTTCTCCACATCCTCACCAACACTTATTACCTGACTTTAAATTTTACCTGTCCCTCTAGGCCTGGCTCATATACTATCATTTCTGCAGAGTCATTCATGATTCATTAGCAAAACATAACAGTTTCTTCTGTGGACTACCAAAGGATTATATTTGTTTGTTTCTAGGGCTTCCTTCACTTTCCTCATTGTATCGTTGTTAGCATAGGCCTTACCTGCCTACCAACTTCAGCATCTTTATTTTAGAATTTGTGTCTAATTTTCTAATTTCATCCTTCAAAGCACAGCTGTTCTAGGTGGCTTGAACATAAGAGAAGTTCAGAAAGTATTTACTGAGAGTTTTAGATTAAAAATGAACCAGATGACCTAATTCAATGTAGTTTATGACAAATTCTGCCAGTGAGCCTAGAGAGCTTGTCTGGCTGAGTCATACATGCACAGAGTTATCCAATTTCCAGTTTGAGGCTACCACTTATTAGTTATGTGCTCTTAAGGAGATTTCTTAAACTTTCTAAGATATTTCTCTATCTACAAATGTGAATTTTAATACTGTATAAGGTTATTGTGAAGCATGAATGTGATAATTTGTGTGGAGCACCTACTCTTCTTCCTGGCATATACTTGATGCTCATTATACGGTGGCAAAGCTATTTTATTAGTAATGCTGAAGACCAAATGTAATAATCCTTCTGCTGCATGCTTCCCTTAATAGAATTATGACATATAGATTTAATTCTTATTACATTTTACCAAATTGTAATTTGGATTGAATAAATGTGGATTGCAGGTCACTTGAAATTGTAGAATCAAAAGCTTTGGGTTTGGTTGTCTCAGCTACAGCCTGCTGTAAGATGTACTGCACACATCTGTGTCTTTTGTTTGTAGTCTGTTGTTGCTCACCTTGTAGTATGCCTCTTTCATGTGAATATATTTAATAAAACACATGTTCTTTTATGATGTGCATGTGTCTGATGCTTAAATTCCACATGGTAATACTATATGATACTCCGTGATTTAAAATTTCAATAACTCCGAATCTCTATTAAATGCATGTGGAATGAAGAATGAGAAGGCAAAATTTACAGTGTTTATGCACTCTCAAGATGCTATTAGACACAGAAAGTGAGGTTGCTGTTATACACGCCGTTGCAAATTTTTGTTGCTTCACTGAAAGATCAGTGAAAAGTACATTCTTTTGCTATTTGAGTGGATGTAAAGGTTTTTACAGATTTCTTCTAATTTCTATATAATATCTAAATTATTCGTGTGTGAGTTCAAGTGATATTTTTAAAAAAGTTTTACTGTTGTGTAGTAGAGACATTATGTGGAGAAGCTGCATTGTACTAGATAAAATATACGGAGAACCAAAAAAAAAAAAAAAACAGTTTTTATCCAGATTCTACTACTTGTCAGTTACGAAAATCTCTTTGTGCCCCAGTCTCCTTGTTTATAGGACAGATAATATTTCTCATGTTTAGCTCAGCTTTTAGCTCAGTTTGTCTAGGGCACTAGCTAAGAAATGCTCAGACGGTTCCACACCATAATCTTCAAAGTGATCTATAACACAAAGATGTATTATCATTAAGTACTAGGAACTGGTCCTTGTTAACCTTTGGCTTCCTATTGGTATCAAAATATACTAATAAGTTTTTAAGTATTGCAGTATTCCCTACCAGTAATTCCCTTCCCAGGATTTACTAACAAAGTTGTCTTTCTTTGGAAGATCCTTAGTAAAATTATGACTGTTTCATAGTAACTGTACAATTTGATGCAAATACGGACATTCCATAGTTCTCTGCCTTATGGACTTCCCTATCAAACGTGTCTCTATTCTAATCATTGTATCAGTTAAAATTTTGTTCAGGAAAATGAAACCAAGCAAAAAGAGACTTACTACAGAAAATTAGGTGTTTATAGAGAATTGGGTGTTCACAGGGAATTAGATGTTCACGTAGGGAACTAGGTATTTATGGAAGTGTTTGGACTTTTTGTTACAAGATCACAACACTGTAGCTGTGATAAAGATGAAACAAAACCCTGCTGTTGCCACTGCTACTACCTGTTAGCACAGCCATCATATACCCAGATGATTAGTGACAAGGGAACAGAACATGCAGCCTGTCTGAAGCAAAAATACTCCTGTCAGAGCTTGCTTGCTAACCACCACTGCCTCCCCAATACACTGTGAATGCAACTAATTCACTTCTGGAAGCTAGATTCCAAGGGAGTTGAAGTCATGATTTTTGCCTTTTAATCTCCCCAAGAGGAGAGTAAAATGAAGTATAGAAAACCAAGTCTAAGTAACCGCTGTTGCTTCTATGTAGCCAGTATCATTTCTCTAGTTGTTTTTCAGTGGCTTTGGAACTTTTCACCCTTGAACCCCATGTTCCTGTATACTCATGAGATATTGTTTCTACCTTGGTCCTTTAAGAATTATGTATGTGAGATGAGACAGATGGGCCTCATCTTGGGGAGAGTTAGCACTAATTAAGCTGCCATTCCTTTATCTCATTTCAGTCAAGTTCGTATGTATTGGCAAAAGTAACAGTAAGAAATTCTTGGATATACATATTCTGAAGAAGCATGTTACCCCTACTGAGAAACAGATCATTTGAAGATATTTTGTTATCAATCAAGAGAAAAAACAAATAGACGCTTTAAGTGGGGAAGTGGGGTCCTCCGATTTTCTTTTAATTTCCCACGTGAATGAAGAGATGTGTTTATTTAAGTACAGTGTTTGTCAGCAGGCATCAATTTCATTCCCCTGTAACTGTAATGCAGATAGAATCCCTATCTTCAGTTGGAGGGTAAACTGCTATACGTATTCTTACAAATTTTTTGACATTTAAAAACTGTCTTAACGTTTTAGGACAGAATTCAGACCTTTTTTTCCAAAGATGTAGAAAGAGTCTAAAAACTTATGGTGCTCATGGAAAGGCGCCTTAGATCTCCTGTGGTGGTGAGCACAGGTAAACACATGGCAAGCTGCCACTTCTCTGGATCGACCGCCGTGTACGCAATGAGGTCATGCTTCCCTAAAATCTTCTCAGTCACTGATTAAACACAGCAGGGATACTAGTGTTAGCCTTTTGTGATGGCACATTGGATGCTTCCAGTGGGCGAGTCTGGGCTGGGAATTCCCTGTCTTTTGGGCTGAGATTTTCTTAGAGCTGCACTGCAACCAGTCCTCCTTCCTGCTCCTCTTCTTTTCCCAGTGTCAGGACTGCATTAATCTGAAGGTTTTCTTTACCTGCATCTGCTTCCTTCCTTTTATTCTTTGCAGATGTTTCTCTAGGTCTCTAGAGAGACTGATCCCATCTCGTGTTTGCTTCTCGGATGACCCAAACAAATACAATGACTTTAAAGATTACAATTACAGATTGCTCTGAAGGTGGTGGATGTAGAATTTCCATCTTCACAGAGAATAGGAGTGGAAGTAATTGACCAATCTAAACAAGTGAAGATACTTGAAGTGAATTTTTAAGTACAAAATCTTAGGTATTCTGAGATGGGAGAATATTGGAAGACAAGTTAGAAAAATATGGTTAGAGAGCTTTAGGGAGAGAGCCAATAAATATATTGAGTTATTGTATTTATAATATTTATACATTTATAATGGCTGAATCTATGAACCTTTTTCAGGAGTAATGGAGCCCTGTTGGTTTCAGCCATGAAATTATGCTGTTGAACTATGGATACTAACGCTCCATCTTTTTATTTTTTATTTATTTTTTTAAATGTTTTATTTATTTCTAGGAGAGAGAGAGAGAGAGAGACAGCATGAGCAGGGGAGGGTCAGAGAGAGAGAGAGAGTCACAGACTCTGAAACAGGCTCCAGGCTCTGAGCTGGCAGTCAGCACAGAGCCCGACGCGGGGCTCGAACCCACAAACCGCGAGATAATGACCTAAGTGAAAGTCAGACGCTTAACCAACTAAGCCACCCAGGCGCCCCACTAATGCTCCATCTTTAATGCTAGTTTTGGACAAGTGAGCCATATGATAGATTCAGGATACTTAAGGTTGCTAGTCATCATTTATTGCATGTGTTTAAAGTTCTGCATTTTAGGGTGTGGGCACAGTTCTGTAAAGATATGAACACAATGTCCATAACATGTAACAAGAGCAAAGAAAAAGGATTTTCAACTATTCACATTCAATATTTCGTATTAAGCTCTTACCTTTCCCCACTAATCATATTGTAATTTGTGAGCTTGTTCATAATGTGTGGTTGCTTTTCAAAATATTTGGTAACTCATTCTTTACACAAAAATAATGGAAGGCTAAGTGGGAAATATCTTAAATAATTATATATTTGGGTGCAGTCACTAAAATAAACAGATTTTAATATGGAAAATTATTGGATGACAATATATTTTTATTATATTTGATATTTTGTATATATGAATATATATGTGTATACATATATATTTTCTTACGCACTTAGTTCATCTTGAAGACAATCCTAGGTGTGTAATTGAGGCAGTCTTTCTTCAGTCTGAGTTTTATGAACTTCTAGGAGCCTCTGCTTCTATAACTATTTTCTTTTTTCTTTTTTTTTAATTTTTATTTTTTAATGTTTTATTTATTTCTAGGAGAGAGAGAGAGACAGCGTGAGCAGGGGAGGGTCAGAGAGAGAGGGATTCACAGACTGAAACAGGCTCCAGGCTCTGAGCTGGCAGTCAGCACAGAGCCCGACGCGGGGCTCGAACCCACGAACCATGAGATCATGACCTAAGTGAAAGTCGGACGCTTAACCGACTAAGCCACCCAGGCACCCCTGTAACTATTTTCTTAGGAAGGCTGTATTTGTATAAATATATTAACCTTGATTTTTCACTGAAAGCAAATATGACTACATTTATTATTCCCAGTTTGAAAATAAAACCTTAAATCATAATCTCTAGATAAAGGACTTTTCTTTCATGGTTCTAAGTAAAAGAAAATCTGTTTCACTGTTTACTTAACATTTGGTGGTGATGTAATAAATAAAACATTAGCCAAAGAGTGACTGTGTCTTTCTCAGCTTTTTCTTTCTACAGGTTGCATTTCATATAGATGTGGGTATGATGTGCTGTAACAATGTGACGTCTTGATTAGGTGAGTCTGTCAAGACTGCTTTAAAGAATTTTCGCACTGCAGATTTCCCAGGGCATGACATTATATTGTTGGTGTGCCTAGCCTAAATGCTGATGAAAATGGGATCTTTTTTTTTTTGCTTTCTTGGTGATCCTTTGGTAGAGAAAATAGAATTCCAGTTTCCATGGAAATACTATTTGTTGGTTGGTTTATGGAACTTATAATGGAACTTATATTAAAAGTGGAACTTATATGAAAAGTGTAATCAGAGAAACAGCTAAAAAGTCAATTGAAGTAAGGATGAAGCAATATCCAAACAGAAGTATATGTCTCATCCTCTGTGCAAACAGCCATAGTAGAGATTCGGAGAGCTCTAACAGTGGACTTGTGTTATGTTCAAGCAGTACATTATTTATACATGCAAGAAACATTCCTAATTAAATATCTTACCCAATCTGTACATATATAATTTTTCTGCTAATATATATGGGTGCCAAATGCATAATTATAAGCCTTCACTTCCAAAATTTTCTTGATTTGGATACCGTCACTCTTGCTGATTGATGTTTTATTTATTGCATTACCACTAAATGTTAAGCAAACAGGGAAGGAATCTTGCACTATAGCTGGTTAAGGCACTTCAAGAGCAGGAGGTAAACATCTGAACAAATGACCTCTCCTGTCTGATTCATGACCCAGTGGGTAAGAGCTTGATTTTCTTTGGCAAAGAGGGGAAATGTCTCAGGGTTTTCAAATCCCTGTTAGTTTCTGCTGCCATTTAGGTATTGACAAGTAATAACAGAAGTTGTAAGGTTGGTCTCATGTAGTAAAATGAATGTTACCCCATTGGGTAATGTCTTTTCATATGAATCTTATTTTTTTTCTGACCATGGGTGTGATTGTGTGCAAAACATGTCACATTTTGCAGTCATAGTCTCTTTATCTGTAAAAATGACGTGCTCCTCTAAAGTGATCCTCAGCCTTAATTCTGAGTTTGTGATTCTATGGAGTTTTAATGAATGAAACTTTTTTTTTTAAATGTTTGATGAATGGCAGTAGTGCTTTGGTTGCCAATATGATCACACTGTATGCAATTGGACAGATCAATTATGAACATGGTAAGCATTTAAAGTAATGTGATATTCTCATGTCTGGAGTATTTCTGAATAAAACCAGAGGCTAATGAACTTTTTTTTTTCTTTTGATTCAAGATGCTCTAGTTGTTTTTCTCCTTTTTCTGTTTCTCTTTCCAGGAGGCATGGGTGTGGATAGAATGAAATATTAAGAACATTTCCAATTACATGATTTTATGAAATATTACTTGATAACACCATATTTGGCATTAAAATAGATGGGAACTTTTCCTGATTTTTTTAAGAGAATATTTTTTAAAATTTATTTATTTATTTTGAGAGAGAGGGAGAAAGAGCAGGGAGGGGGCAGAGAGAAGGAGAGAGATAATCCCAAGTACAACACAGGGCTTGACCTCATGACTGTGCGATTATGACCTGAGCCAAAAACCAAGAATCAGATGCTTAACTGAGCCATGCTGGTGCCCCAAAACTTTTCCCGATTTTATTCCTCTTTTCCCTTCTTTTTTTCTTCCTAGGAAAACAGTATTTCTTTCCTAGATGACGACATCTTTTTGTAGTACAGAATAATTAAAATATTCAAAAGTAAAGTATTATTCATTGCTTTGGCCTTTTAAGAATGTTCAAGCAGGGGTGCCTGGGTGGCTCAGTCAGTTAAGGGTCAGACTTTGGCTCTGGTCATGATCTTAAGGCTTCTGAGTTTGAGCCCCATGTCAGGCTCTGTGCTGACAGCTCAAAGCCTAGGGCCCAGTTTGGATTCTGTGTCTCCCTCTCTCTCTGTCTCCTGCTCATGGTCTGTTTTTCTCTTGTTCAAAAGTAAATAAGCAAAAAAAAAAAAAATGTTCAACCATAATTTAGTTGAACTTACAGGTTTATAAAAATATCTTTTTCAAATGATTCCTCATACAACACTGAAATATTGATACCATGGTATGAATATGTCAGTTTTTTAGGAGTATTATCAGAAGCTAAGTAATTAGTCTTGCAAATAATTGATTAAAACCACTATCATATCTATGAAAATTCAAGAATCTTGTAAGCTTTCTTCCTATTGTAAGTACATATTCAGGTAGCTGGAAATAATTTTTTTTAAACTTTTATTAGTCTTATTATTTTTTTTTAGTGAAAACACACTTGTCCCAGTATATTTATACATTTTTCTGGGAAATACAGAAGGAATAAGTGATATATGTGGTGCCAAGCACATTGTATATCTTTAATGCTTATACATTTCAAATTATGTATATATTCTTTCTGGTGATTAGATCCTTTCTGGACTTAAAGTAACAAAGGATCTATTTACCTAAAGGGACAGAGGGAACCATTTAGGAGAATGAGGCAATTAAGCGATTTTATAACATTTTGAAAATATAAAGTATTTCCCAATATTTGATTTTCACCTCTGGAAGACGGCTTTTCTCATACTAGCAGATTAAAGTAGTTAGCACCTCATACTCCCTCCCTGTCACTCTTATTCACTATGGAATTATATCTTCTCTTATTAAAATATTTTCTGAAAAATTAATGGTTACATTGAATTTTGCAAACTTAACAATATAGAATTTGAGATGCTTCACTAAAAAGAATGAACATAAACTAATGTTTTAAATTTTATCTCCAAATTGTGTCCTACAAATCACATCTATGCTATCACTCCCGTATATTTGGGTTGAGAAGTAAAACAAATTAAATGAACTAAAGCAAAAAGAATGGAATAAAATACTACAGTAAAATAATCTATCATAAAACAAGAACATAAGCTCTCATGTCTAACCGTGGGGAAAAGTAGACGAATAAATACAATTTACTGTTGATCCAAAAATCTCATTATAGCCTATAGTATCAATCTGTAGAGGCACAAAATAGTTGCCAAAGATTGTTAACAAGTGCTAACAGTAACCAAATTAAAAGATGCACTTCTCCCTTCTGCCAATCACTCTTGCCTACAAAAATAATTAGCAATAAAAGTGAAGGCAACATAAACAAGAAGTGAAGATCTTAGAAAAGCCACTAAATGGATTATCATTTTCTGTTAATTGCTTATTGTTCTTTGTTATGTGTTTATACAGTAACTTTTTTTTCTTGCCTTACTATATGTTTGACAAGGTGTTATATTTATCTTAGGCAAAACATCTAGCATCTGATAGTAATTCTAAACACCAAATGATAGGATGATAGTTTCATTATCTATGGGTCTTTATAGCCCTCGCAAATAGCAAATAACACCATTTCTTTCTCCCAGAGAGAAGAGAAATACAGATAGAACAAGTTTAAGTGAATGAGTTACATAGTATGGTCATAGAATCTTTTCTCAGTAGACTATTAAGGAATTGATAGTCTTTTTTTTTTTTTTTTAACGTTCTTAATGTTTGTTTATTTTTGAGAGACAGAGACAGAGCACAGTGAGGGAGGGACAGGGAGAGAGGGAGACACAGAATCTGAAGTAGGTTCCAGGCTCTGAGCTGTCAGCACAGAGCCCAACATGGGGCTTGAACTCACGAACCACGAGATCATGACCTGAGCCGAAGTTGGACCCCCCACCGACTGAGCCACCCAGGTGCCCCAGAAGTTGAGAGTCTTCTAAAAAGAAAATGAGCTCTGATGAGGAAACCTGGATTTGTTTCTCAGCACTGATTATGTGAATTTATATTCTTGAGGAAGTTATCAAACTCCTTGTGTTTACATAACAGTAAAATGAGAGGATGGGATTAAATGATCTCAAGGTTCCTTTTCAATTTGGATAGTCTATGAGATAATAATGGTGCATAAGACTTAGTATGTGTCAGATCCTGTAGGACACTGTCACTTTAAGATTTTTACATGGATTGTGTATTTGTCAAACCCTGTGGAGCAAGTACTATTATTAGTTGGATTTTATGAGGAAACTAAAACTTAAGGATTCAGGTATCATAAAGTCACATGTTTGAGAGCAGCAGAGTTGAAGTTTTATTTATTTTATTTTTTTTAAATAATTTATTGCCAATTTGGTTTCCATATAACACCCAGTGCTCATCCCCACAACTGCCCTCCTCCATGCCCATCACTCCCCTTCCCCTGTCCCCCACCTCCATCAGCCCTCAGTTTGTTCTCAGCATTCAAGAGTCCTTCATGGTTTGCCTCCCTCCTTCTCCCCAACTATTTTTCCCCTTCTTCTCCCCCATGATCCTCCGTTAAGTTCCTCCTAATCCACCTATATGTGCAACAGAGTTGAAATTTTAAGTGAGGCCTTCTGACTCCAGAGTCTCTTAGCTTAAGGATCATGCTCTATGTCCTCCACATTATTTATATGCCAGTCAAGAGTTAAGAAGTCACAGCTTATGAAACCTGCATTCTTTCCAACATTATTTTCCCAGAGTAGACAATTATTTGCCCATCAGCCTGGCTTATGCTACAGTGAAACATACTTCCTTTTTGGTTAACATTTTCTGTTCATGCTCACAATCTTTAGCTATAATCTAGAGAACAGCACATCTTCCAATGGAATATATCTGAGTATTTTCCAGAGACTGCCCATGCAGTCATTGAACATGAATCAGAGGGAAGTTTTACGGAAATTATAAATGAACAGTCAAGGGAGAGTCTTTTGTAGCAAAATTATAGGAGTGTCTCCTTAGGTCAAAGTCAAAGTAAGGATGAATTAACTCCCGAAGCAATTTCGAAAAGGTGAAATTCAATGATATTGCAGTTGTTGGACCAGGTGTTAAAATGTTATTGGGTGTTAATTTAATTTTCATCCTGTCAACACTCATCTGAACTGTAACAGCTGCTAAACACGGTTCCACAAGAGCAAACCATCCACAGAGAGGAAGCAGATGCCTAATCAATAGGGCCAATAGAAATGTATGGCTCAGCTAAGCAACCTGCACAAAGGGGAATGAATCCCATAGGGCTTTGTCTTACCTGAATGGAAAAGAACTTTAAAGATAGTGAGACTATTTAAACAGTAAGAGCAGAAGACTGGAAGTCCTAGATTGGCTCCTATGACTCTTTTTTTTTTTCTTTAATTCTACATGACCTTGGATTGACAATTCCTAGGTTTCTTAGTTCCCCTGAGGTTTCAGAGGTATTGAGGATGTTGCTTCAAGTCTATTGCTATCTTTACAGCTATTATTATCGTACAGGCCTTGCACAGTTCAGAGTAAAAACCAACTGCTCTTTTACAAAAATTATTAACATAAAAGAGATAATAATGATGATGTAATTGTCGTTAATAGCTTTTCTTCATTGCATCCTAGGTAGATAGGAATAGATGACTTGTAAGGGGGAAAGGCACTTCAAATTTGAATCATTAGTTTGACTACTATACTTGACAACATGGCAGGATATGTAATTTTCCCTTTTGGACATTTTCAAACAGAAGAGTATGTTACTGTTTATGCCAAATGTACTCGTACCTAGAAACTGTGGTTTGACTATATAACCTCTTAAGGTTAATTATGCCATGCATTTAACAATTTTTTTGTAAGTTAGTATGCCTCATAAAAAATATCATCTTGCTTATTAATGCATTTCAGACTAGGCTATAAATCTTTCAGGGATTTAGTGATTGTATGCCAGCAACACTCTAAACTCTCCTACACAGGAGAGTTGTGGCAGCCTGGAGCTTCAATATTATTAGAAGTTTGGGATTGTTTTTAAACAAGTGAAAACAATAGGATTTAAAGGAGTAGAATGCAAATTTTACATAGATATTAAAATTATTCATCTTTCAAACAGTTTGAATGTTGTGATAGGCTTTTTTTTGGCCTATGTGCCAATATTTGGCAATTGTTCTCCTTTTAGGGATCAGCAGGGAAAAGATTCACTATGGCTACTCATCTAATATGTTTTCCTGAAGGAGAAATCTTTCATTTTTCTGAGCTTGTTAAATGTCAAATAAAGCAAAATGGCACAAAACAAAGAAACACCTGTCTTCTACTTAGAATTTCACAGTGCTTGTATTGTTCTTCTTCTGCTATCTACTTCTATAGAAAGTAAAAGCTTTAAGGAAGTATGCAGCGTGGAGTATTTTATCCTATGTTGGACTGATGATCCTGTGACCTTACTGCAAAAACAAAAACAAAAACAAAAAATGGTTAGTTTTGAGAGATAAAATAATTGTGGCATTTGGGATGATGAACTGGCCTTTTTAATACTTTGGAGATAAGGTGAATTATTGTTGGGGAGATTTCAAAAGACCATCAGAGGCACATTGAGAATTTTGTATTGTGAAATTCTTATCCTAAACATAAATGCAAATAAGGCAGATAAAAGGAACTGAGCCAGGCTTTTAATAGAACAATAATTTTGAAATGGCTCTTTGGAGATCTTAGTAGGAAAACAAAAGGTAAAAGCAAGAATTATATTTCTTAGTGTTTAACTGAAACTGGGGACAGGAGCCATTATTGGTTATGTTTAGTATGACAACACATGAAATGGTTTCCATTTTATGTTAGGTATTTGAAAAGCCTGAAGTTTGGTGCAGGAATATGGTGTCAGAAATTCTTGCTTTCCTTCCTCTCTCTTCTCTTCCTCTCATCTTCTTTCTGCTCTGCCCTTCACCCTTTTTCCTCCTGGTAAGAAATGAATGTAGATGGAGATTTGATGAAAATATTTTGTATAATTTCAGTGAAGAAATACATACTTACAGGTTAAATTTGGTTTCTCAGTGTGTTAATGCATTATCAAAGTTATTTATAATATAACCAGTATTCTTATGGCTGTAGATGAATTTCATTACATAATTTATACAAAATAGATAATAGATTAATGAATGTTATTATTTCCTTACTTTCACTAATTAGGTTATTATTAAATGAGACCAGCTAAATTCTGAAGCTTTTAATGGAAAATTGATGTAGCTTTTGTGAGCCCTAGAAATCTTATTTCTTTGTTCTGTCACTGTAATATATACAGATTCATCACCAAAATTTGATATTTAAATAAAATTAAAGAGTGTGATCAGCCTTATAAAATTTAGGAAAAAAAGTAAAGTTCATAGGGAAATCAATGTTTTATCTTTTCTCTAACAGCTAGAATGCTTTCTAAAGAGAAAACCACTTAGAGCTATTCATTCTCTTTTCAATGATTTCAGTACAAAAATGAACAATTTCAGGTGCCACTTCATTTTGACTATGCTGTCTAGTAACTAGTGTGATTGTCTGATAGAGCAAAGTAAGTGAAAAATGAGAGACGAAGAAGAAGATAGAGAAAATGCTAGCAACACATTCTGTGAAAACACCTTTAAAATTTAGACATGTTTTAATTTTAATTGGTTAGTTCCTATTTCACTCAAAAATTTAGTGTGAAGATATTAACATATATAACTTTGTTTATTTTCCTGTATATCATTTATATAGTGTTTGGGGCTTATTGTAAATTTTCTGTTATAAAGTTATACTAATATGACATCTGCCATTGTTATCATACAAATAAATAACTCATTGTGTTTTTCCTTTGGAGCCTCAAAGAGTTTAAGTTTACATCACTTAGTGGACGCACTATTATATACTCAACCTTTAGGTCTGTGCTTAAGTTTTAGAGTGGCTTATCTTTCTTCTAGAAAAGGGTAGATCTCCACTTTTCTAACACCTTTAATGAATTATTTAGTGTTTGTTGTCTTCCTTGGTGTATCTCTATGCTCATCACAATACCTGGTACATGATGTGTTGAATTAAATTGAACAGAATTTCTCAGATACCCCTTTATATTTATTTGAAAGAGCTTTTCTGCATTTGCTAGTTGGAGGAAACCAACAAAAAGAGATTAAGATTTGCTCATGATCTTATGATCTCTTGAATCCTAGAATCCTCATTTACTGAGTTTTATTCTAATGCTCTTCTTAAGGTAATACTATAATCCTTAAACCTAAATGTAGCCTATGGCTAATGAAAGCTGAATGCTAAGACGTATATCTAGGCATAGCCTAGTATTCAAAAATGTTGGAACTTGCCCTAATCCTGCTACTAATAAGTTTGGAAAAGTTACTTACATAAGTGTGAATATATGTTGCAGAGGTTGTTTTCTTGTTTCACAACTCTCATGACATTATACTGAAGTCATTTTAAAGTATATTTTCAAAGCATTTGGTGTAACATGGTCATTTGAGAATTCTATAATTTGTTTTTACTCTAGCTCTTAGCATTACTTTACATTTATATATTTTGTGTGTTTTTTCATCCAAAATGGAAGCTTTGTGGAAGGAGGGAATTTGTTTGGGTTATTCACTCCTGAACCCCCTTCTTAGAACAGTGCCTGGAGCAGCACTGGTGCCCAGTTAGCAGTGGGTAAGTCAGTGAATGAATGCATCTTACTTGTGGGTGATCAGTAGGGGCTCTATAGCTGAGCCTCAGTCTTGGTCAACTCTATGACCTACCGTAAGTGACTCTACTATGAGCTTTCAGCTATACTTTTTGACAGTTGTTCTGTCACTGTCTTTGTCTTGGTTTTGGCTTTGATTGCTTCTTCACTTTTGTCTTTTGTTCAAATGAGTTAACTGGGATTACATTGTGGCTAGATGTTGATGTAGGATCTCCTTCCGACATTACTGTAAGATGTTAAGGTTGTGGCATTTGTTGTTGCTTGTACGGAATGGTTTTTGTAGGACAGACCAGTCAGGAATGATAACTTGCTAAGGTGCTGCTCTCAGATCCAGAGATCTGTGCCCAGGTGGGCTTGCTTGCATCGGCCACCTACTGGTGAGGTTTACATCAGTGGAGGGTAACTGAAATGATACAGTTATACTATACATCAAATAAGATAATAGTATAATGCATTAAGTGATCTCAGAGAAAGAGCAACTATTTTGTGGAACAGAAGCACCCAATATAAATGAAATAGCTCATTCTAAGCAGTAATTGTTACTCATTATTGTAATGTAATTTTGACTTCAAATTCCAAGCCTAAGTATCTTACCCTGGATCTTTTGATAGTATCAGATGGCCCTTGGCTTTCCTAAGAATTAAGACTTCCTTCCATGTCCAGGTATTGAAGATTTACTTTACTAGGTAGGCCAAATGACTGAAGAATCATCTTGTATGTTTTATAATATAGGAAGTGTCACAAGAATAATGTAACCATGGCATGTTTCCAAGAAATGATTGAGAATATATATTATTGGACAAAATATATTCATAGTATGTGACTGCTCTGTAAATTCTGGCCTACAGCAGTAGAATCTGTGTCCGCTTATAAATGCAAGGAAGAAGAAAAATATAATTTGCTGCTATGCTGTAGTAATAATAAGTTCCTAAAGGGACATCACGCTAAAAATAATTTATTGAAACTGCCCTCGATTTCTAAAGACATTTCTGAGTTGCATTTAGAACATAGCCATTGATTACAAAGTGTGATTTGAGAAGGCAAAAGAGGCCAATTTTCCTGCAAACAAATTAAGAGATGCATATTGACTTCAGGGAAGTATGTCATCACTGAGAAATCGAAAGCAATGGGACTTTAGGAAATCAATCAGCAGTCCAGTCAAATTAGAATATTTTCTCATACTTAGCTGCTGGAACCCTATGTGGGATGTTCATATTTTAAGGAGATACAAAATTTTTGCTTTTATAGTCAACCTGGGTCAATAAAGTGAATAGAGGGATAGGTCAAAGTTGTAACTCATTCACATTGCATATTTTCAGAACCCTAATAAAACCACAGAAGTTCCCTGAAATCCTATATATTGTAAATTCTTCTACAATAAATTTTGTCCCAGTGACCCATTTTTCTTAACAGTCTAGTTTGGGTGCCCTTTGGGAAGATATGACTCTAATCTGAGACCAATAACCAGCTTGCCACAAAATTTTAACATTTTGAGGAATGAGGAAAAAAAACAGTATTTTTTCAATATAATAGCACTATATGGTAGTCTCCTCTACATGGAACTGTATGCTATAAATTTTCAAGTTTATTTTTTTTCCTGAAATAAGGATAGGAAAATATTTTTAAATATAAAATTTCAAATAATGCCATTAGTTGCATTTCAAGCATGTAACGATTCCTTTGAGCATATGCATTTTCTCATTGGGGTACTAAATACTTGTTTTTTTAAGATAATAAAGTAGAGTTTATTATGAACAAGTATGCAGTATGCCCCAAGTTTCTTATCTGCAATATGATGACATATACTTATTATAGAAACCTTTTTAAGAAGTACATTTAGGGAGTTATATATACATATCAAATAATCAATTTAGGATGTATTAGGTGACTGGTAAAATGAGGAGCACCTGGGTGACTCAGTTGGTTAAGCAATGGACTTTGGCTTAGGTCATGATATCACAGTACATGAGTTCAAGCCCCGCATGGGGCTCTGTTCTGACAAATCAGAGCCTGAAGCCTGCTTCAGGTGCTGTGTCTCCCTCTCTCTCTATCCCTACCCCACTTGTGCTCTGTCTCTCTCTCTCTCAAAAATAAATAAACATTAAAAAAATTAAAATGAGACTGATATGTGTGTAGTAAGTCAGCTTTAAAATACTTGGGTTAAATTCAACTTAAGTTTCATTAAGTACTATGTGCAAAGCCCTGTGCTAGTTGCACTAAAGAGTATCAAAATGCATTTGATGCAATTATTATTCTCAAAGAGGTTACACTCTAATAGATTGTTCAGTTAACACAATATAGTCTAGTAAATAAGTAGTTGCACAAGTCTGCGTGCATTTCTTACTAGAAAATGCCCATTTTCCTTCTAAAAGTAATCTGGGACAAGGAAAGTAAAAATATTTCTAAGTGTTTTTAGTTGTTCCTTATTTTAGAAGATATAATTAGGGATATTAAAAATAGGGGCGCCTGGGTGGCTTAGTCGGTTAAGCATCCGACTTTCGCTTAGGTCATGATCTCGCGGTTCGTGGGTTCGAGCCCCGCGTCGGGCTCTGTGCTGACTGCCAGCTCAGAGCCTGGAGCCTGTTTCAGTCTGTGACTCCCTCTCTCTCTGACCCTCCCCTGCTCACGCTGTCTCTCTCTCCTAGAAATAAATTAAAAAAAAAAACATTTAAAAAAAATAATAACACATATTGTATATTTTATAATTATAAAAACAATACGTGCCAGAATAGAAAATTCAGATAACATGGATTTGCTCAAAAAAGAAAATAAAAATGATTCATGAGTCTACCACTTAATAATGAACACTGCAACATAGACATAAGCCCTGTTGGGTGCTATTGACAAAATATATTTTGAATATTTTCTCCACTTCTGTTTTAAGATTATAGAATAAACAGATGCTGCAGCCATGCTTTCCTGCCTCAAACCTTACTTAGTAATGACAGGTATAAAAGTAAATAAATGAGTGTATATGTAATGCCTATATATATGTATATATATGTATGTATGTATATATATATATATGTATATACACATATATATATACCATTTAGTTTCTTCAAGGGAATAATCATATATATATGATTTTATATTTATATATAAATTATATATATAATCATATATATATGATTTAACATTTAAGAGCCAATTAAAATGTTGGGAATTGCTCAAAGACTGTTCCTCAAACCAGATAGTGAATAGTCCTCTCCACTCCCATCCTGAGAGATTTATCTGCCTCCATCAGGGAGCATTGAGGGTTTGGCTCAGTGTTTCTCCTAACTACGATTGTACATAACTATTATATATCTCCAGGATATTTTCAAAATAAAAATCATTATTTAATATGCATATCATTTTGCAACTTACTTGACAATGTATTTATTGTAAAAAAAAATAAAGCCTAAAAAATCATAATCATCAGTTACAGCATAATTAAATATTTAGATAATTGCATTTTTCACTATTTTAAACAAGGCTGCGTTGAATATCCTTATAGAGATACCATCAGTTTATCTGCCTTTCACCAGTATATCCTTTAATAAATTTTAATGTCATTTTATAAGATTAACAAAAATAATATTGAGGTTTTTTTTTTTATTAGATTTGCTTTAAACCTAGACATTACTGGGACACCTGCTTGGCTCAGTCGGTTGAGCATCTGACTCTTGATTTCAGCTCAAGTCTTGAGTTGATCTCTTTTTTGTTTTTTTTTTTGAGGTTGATATTTGAGAGTGAGAGACATAATGTGAGTGGGGAGGGATAGAGAGAGAGAGACAGACAGAATCTGAAGCAGGCTCAGGGCCTGATGCAGGGCTTGAACCCGAGAACAGTGAGATCTTGACCTGAGCTGGAGTCGGACTCTCAACCGGCTGAGCCACCCAGGTGCCCCTCAAGTCTTGATCTCAAGGTTGGTGAGTTTCAGTCCTCCATCGGGCTCTGTGCTGACAGTGTGGAGACTAGTGGTATTCTCTGTCTCTCTCTGCCCCTCCCTGCTCATGCTCTCTCTCTCTCCCTTTCTCTCCCTCTCAAAATAAATAAATAAACTTAAAAAAAGAATCTAGAAATTACTTTCTGGAAAAATATTAAACTTTTACAGTATTTAAAAGGTGAAAGATATATATGACTTGAAGAGAAACCAGACTATATATAAATCTTTACAGGTTTAATCTTTGTATTCATGTGCAGTGATATCTTTTTTTTTTTCAAGTGTTTATATTGTTTAGTACTTTTTTCAGTTTTCTTCATTTTAATCCTAGATATTTTGGACAAAGTTTATGTATAAGTGTTTTCATATCTTCAATGCTATCGGGTTTTTTTTCTATTTCTTAAGATAGATACATAGAAAAGTTCCTGAGTTTCACATATTTATTTTTAAACTATCTTCCTCAATTCCATAATTGATTTAAATTTTATTTAACTATATTAATTATAATTCTTCATGCACCCTCAGAGTGTCTTCTGACAGTTTTTTTTTTCCAACACACATCCTGCCTCAAGCTGTATACATTTGCAATATCTGATTTTTAACCACACACTCTTCATCCTATTGACCCAGAGTGAAAATTGATACTCTTGTCTGAAGGACTGTTCCCTTGAGTATATTTAAACCAGACCAATCTCTGTGTTTAATCTGGGTTCATCAGGAACCATTAGCCTTGATTGGTTTGTTTTTCTCCCCCTCCATCTCAGGACTTGATTCTATTGAGTTAACAACTATTCTCCCCAGAGAATAGCTACCACAGCCTGTTTCAACTCATTCCAATCTCTGGCTTATAGAAATTGAACTGATTTTTTTTTCCTTTTTAGTTTTATTTGAAGAATGTCTGTAATGAATTCTGTATTTGTTCAATTCTTTAAAGATTTGTGAGGGCAAAACAGCTACTCAAATCTCTATCATGTTAGTATGCTCTTTATCACACTTTCCAATAGTCACTGTTGAATTATACAGGCCAGTTGAAAAGAATAAGCATTATTTATTGAAGACTTGTACATTAATATCCAATAAATATCATCAATCATGATTTGAATAACTTAGGATTTATGGTTTTTCAGCAAAGAACTAGTTATATGTTTATTTTTGCAAACTATCAGAGGAATAGATTAGTAAGCATTTTAGTCATGTAAATAAGATGTGGAAGAATTATTAAGAACAGATTATATTTCCTTTAAAATACTGTAGCATAACACATTACTCAGGAAATAGGGTAATCTATTGAATTATCAAATTTCCTAGGGGGCAAATTACATCCATGAGCCCCATCATAGCTCTTTTATAAGAGTGCTTAATTAAGTTGTGCTGCTAATATGTGCAATCCATCCCTGAGTACAGCAAGACTCTCATTAAGCTTTTGCTACTATAATTCTGAGGCATAAAAACCATTGTATTAACATTCCAAACATATAGTTCTTTCTAAATTTTTTTTAATGTTTATTTTTTTGAGAGAGACAGAGACACAGTGTGAGAGGAGGAGGGGCAGAGAGAGAGGGAGACACAGAATCTGAAGCAGGCTCTAGGCTCTCAGCTGTCAGCACAGAGCCCAATGTGGGGCTAGAACCCACAAATCGTGAGATCATAACCTGAGCCGAAGTTGGCCGCTTAACTGACTGAGACACCCAGGTGCCCCCAAACTTATTGTTCTAAATCTTTTGAATATCTGTGACTTATGACCTCAAGTAAATAATTTACCTCTTCTGAGTCTAACTGCTTATTACTTAAATGAAAAATAACAACAACAACCCACTGTGCATACCTCACAAAATTACTTTGAGAGTTAAATGAGCTGGAGTCTGAAAGCCATCTTAAAAATCATAAATTAACAAAATCCTAACTACTCATTACTATGTACTAGATTACTTTTATTATAAATTCACAAGACAATTTTGTCTTCAGTTTGTGAGTTTTGAATGGTGCGGGGCACAGTGGCCTGTGCTAGCTTGTCTAGGTTGTAATTTGTAAGAAACAGCTTTGATAATTGCCTTGGCTACAATATTCTTGACTAATTCTCAGTTTCACTTAAAATATTTGAATGAGTGAATAAATACCACTGATCATGGAAAAATAATAAGATTTCTCATTTAAGCTCTCAAACCCTTTCCATTTTTTAAATTAAACTTATCACTTGTATTTAAGAGTAAATTCTGATAAGCCCACATTTACTCTTTATATTGTTACATAGCAGCTTTTACATGTGCCAGGTTTTAAACTACTAGTGCTATTTTTCCATAAAAACAAAAATAAAACTCTACATGAAGCAAACTCAAAAGTTTGTACTTTCTTACAAAAAAATTTAATAGGCAGGTAACATAAAATCTAATACTTGCTTATTATGCTGTCATTAAATGATTAAGTTCAGAAAACTAACCTAACTATTGGTGAACACTAAATATGAAAAAAATTAAAGTTTTAAATATAAAATCTCTTTGTATACCAAAGCACTTTTCTTTTTCTAGATAGCTGCTACACAAGAAACATTCCTTGCTTAGGGGAGGACAGTCTCAAGAGAATAGCAGAACAAAGACAAAAACCTAACATTCTTGCCTTTTATATTTTAAAGGATACTATCCAAGTATAAGACAACAGAATTAGAGGGAAAGTACATGACCACACTGAAGGAGTTTGTTTGTCTCCCCACCCCAACCCCCAACGCTAGAACCCTCTCCAGACTGGAGAACGATCCTTATAGCTGAAAAAAAGTAGTTTAGTGATCAAGATGCTGTATGACTTTCTTACACCTTCCTGCTTCACTTAAGGTGATTCTAAAATGAGGGGGAGAAAGTAGAATCCCGTGATAACTTTAGGGATTTGCAATTAGGTAAAAATCCATGCTGCCAGGGTCCTATGTGTCTTTTTAGTAGAAGAGAATAGAATGAAATGGCTAAATGCACTCTCCATGCATTAAGACATACAGTATAGGCAGATGGTTTCTCTAAATGATGTTGTCATAGCTTTGTGAGTCAGAAAAATTGGAGGAGATTTGCAGCAGTTTATGTGTCATGGATCATATGATGAGACCACATGAGAATTAGACACCTTAGATGATACCATTTTAAGGATTTTAATTCCAGATACTAGATTAGAGAATATACCTCTTTGGATATCATTATAGGCAATGGATGGAGGACAAGATGCCACCATCTCCCATTCTACCTCTCACCAAAATGACCTTGGTATTTAAACAATATCAGGAAGAAAAGGGAAGGTAGCAGGAATCCTTGAGTATGCCTTGAATTGCCAAATGTTGTTTCTTTTTTATCCAGGATAGAACGGGATTAAGATTGAAACTAGGTTGGGTTCTAGAAAACAAACAAAATTGCTGTTTTGTACAATTGAGTTTGAAAATACTGTACTTATTACCCTAGTCTTCCTATTCTATTGATTGAGTTTTCTTCCTAACATAGAATTCACCATAGTAACTCATGTTTAGTGTATATAAAACACAACAGAAAAATAAGGAAACTGGAAACTGGCATCCTTTAACAAGTTTTCTCCTTCTTTTCCTTTGACATACGCTGAGTTTATCTGCAAGGGAGGGGTCTTAGTTCTTCCTAGTGTCATGTCTGGATGCCAGGAATAGCAGTTTGTTTTCCTCTCTGCCTTTTTATCCACCTGAAAATGATTTGATGGACGCTCTCACTCTATCTCAAATGGGTAGAAAGAAACTTTGTTCTTTATTAAAATCTTTCTTAGGTAATGATTTTTTTATTATAAAATATTTTTAACCAATGGTGGCTCTTAAATTTCTCTTGAGGAGCTTAAGGAGGCAATCTGCCTGGAAGATGGGGGAGTGGGTGCATTTATAAAGACACATCATATATTATTTGTACAGAGATAATGGGAAAATTCTTACTCATCATCACTCACTCGATGGCACCTGCAGATGACAAAACATTTCATTATTAGCTCTCCTGTGTGCTGCCTTCAGTTATTGCTTGTATATTTTATTTAATTGCTAATATATACTGTTTCAAATTTGGTCAAGGATTAGGTAAACAGCATGATACTCAATGGCTTTAGCTGACCAAAGAAAAATGTCCACAGAAAGTTCTTGGATATGTTAGAGTTCACTTTATATCTGGAAGCTTCAAAAATACAAACAAAAACTGGAGACTTTGATCTTTCATTTTTATTTTCAAGCTGTCTTAAATTATGTCACATGAGGCGTTCGAGATCTACCATTCATTGTTCTTCAGTACACCACAAGTTCCCTAATCCAAATCTCAGACTATATTCTTAACTTAAATAAAACATGAACAAATCAGTATATTTATTTATTTATTTAGTGTTTATTTATTATTGAGAGAAGAGACAGAGCATAAGCATGGGATGGGCAGAAAGAGGGGAAAACACAGAATCTGAAGCAGGCTCCAGTCTCTGATCTGTCAGCACAGAGCCTGATGCGGGGCTCCAGTCCACAAACTGCAAGATCATGACCTGAGTGGAAGTCGGATGCCCAACCAACTGAGCCACCCAAGCGCCCCCATATCTGTGTATTTAGTCTTAAAATTACTAGATAACCTTCTCCTGCTTCTGTGGTGATTGTTTGATCTAACCCTGCAGCTTGGAGAGAAATATATTGTAGAACCTAGAAATTATATGATTTAATAAAATTGATTTAATTATTCAGTAAAAATAATGAGGATTTTGGTCCAAGTAGTAGAAAGTTCACCAGCCTGTTCATTTAGCAAATACCTATTTAACACGTGCAATGAAAAAGGCACTTGGTCTAGACATAAGGATGTAGTGATTAAGCGCACAAAATTTTTCAACAGGTGACAAATAATAGGGTAATAAAAAATTCATACTAGTATAAAAGCAACAGAAAGAACGGCAATAGGGTTTTCTTTTCTTTTTATAATTTAACTTCTTTTTAATGTTTATGTATTTTTGAGAGAGACAGAGAGACAGAGAGACAGAGAGTAGGGGAGGGGCAGAGATAGGGAGACACACAGAATAGGAAGTAGGCTCCTGGCTGGACTTTTAGTACAGAGCCTGATGCAGGGCTCTACCCACGAACTGCAAGATCATGACCAGAGCTGAAGTTGACCGAGCCACCCAGGCACCCCAACAGCAGGTTTTCTAATGAGTGGTTATTTTGCATTTATCTTCAGGGAATGTTCTTCTGAGAAGTTAGCATTTAAGTGAGTTCTAAATAATAAGAGGAAAATAACTCTGTGAAGATTGTGTGGGAGAATTTGGGAGACAAAAGGAAAATTATGTGAATAGAAAATCCAGAGTGTCAAAAGCCTACTAAATGAGGGTGAGAGCAGCATAAAGGGAAATAAGTTTACAGGGGTAGATGCAAGCTGATATTATTGATATCAGGGGAATTGAATTTTATTCTGACAGTGATAAGATCCTAGGGTAGGTTTTAACACAAGATATAAAGTGATTTGTTTGATAATTTAAAAATGCTACTCTTTCTGTATTTATAATCTCAGTGATGAAATAATACATCCGAAATCTGCTTAAAAAGCGTCTGGGTCGGAGCAAATGAGATTCAGATGAAACAACATTAGCGATGAGTTTGATACTTGTTGAAGTTAAGTACATGAAATTCACTACACTGTTACCTCTACTTTATAAATTTTCATAATACAAACTTTTTAAAATATATAAAAACACAACTTTCCCTTCAGTTAATAAGCAATCAACTGCCCAAATTAAGTCCATAAATACTACCCCTCACTGAAAGAGAGTTATTAGGACAGACTACAAGAGAGTAGTGGTTAGAAACATAGACTGGGTAATGGTGCTATCATTGAAATGGGAAAGATAAATCAGAGGATTGTAGCTTGGAGAGGGTACTGGAAATTGGTTCATTTTGGACCTGGTAAGTATGAGATATTTATTAGACATCCAATTGGAGTTATCAGGTAGCTCCAGCGTACATATGAACCATGAGCTCTGAGAGATGGTAGTACCATAGATGGGACTATTTGTTCTCAGGAATTTGTCCTTTTCTTTTTCTTTCCATCTTTTCCTTTAGGCAGGACATGCTTCTTACCCTATTACTTTGGATTTTGCCACATGAATGGCTTTGGCCAATAGGATATGAACAGACTTGAAAGTTTCTGTATCTGAGTAAAAGCTCTAAATGTGCTAGCATGTTTTAGTTTGGTCCCATTTTCTGCTCTCTACAGCGAGGGTAGCATGTTCCAGTGATCCTTTGATCTTCATACCTGGAATCTGAGATGAGGTGAGGTGACACTGAGCTCCTCCTAGTCAAGCCCATCGGAGTTGTTAATGCTAGAATAGCACAAGAAACAAATGTTGTTGAAAGCCACGGAGATAATTACAGATATGTGTTATCTCAGTAGTCACCTGATAGAGTCAGGGATGGAGATATAAATTTGGAAGTCATTGACATATTGATTATATTTACAGCCATGGTACTGTCTGAGATGACCTAAGGGAAACAATGATCTTAAATTGTTTTTATATTAAGAAATGGGCCTAACAAGACAAGACACCATAAACTAGAACAAACAGCCCCATGAAACTAAGTTCTTGAAAATTTATGGCTAAAAGGACGTTCATTTTTGTTTCTGTAATGTTTAGGTTAGTACAATTTCAAAAACTGGCAAGTAGGTACTTTAAATCAACATTTGAAAAGTATTTTTTCATGAGGTGGATGCAAGTCCAACAAAATGCAAAATGCCTTAATTAAATGACACATCATCACAAGACAGAAATTCCTGATAATTTTCAAGCTTTCACAGTATATTTGAGATTGAAGAAAGTTATCACTTGAAATGAGTTGATTGTTCTCTGCCTTAAACTAGGTCACTAGTTTTAAAACATAACAAATATGCTATTAGATTATATTGTTTCAAATATAAATTTCCATCACAAATTGTATTAGGCTTTGTTTTAATTAGATGAAATAAGGCATTTCTAAATTGATGATAAATGTCCTTTAAAGTGCATATGAAATTATGCTGGTGGTAATGTTAAATTATTATGGAAATTTCACACTTCCACAATAATATGTTTCACTTGCTTTTGATTTAGGGTAAGTATCCTGTCATAAACTACCCACTCCATCTTTGCATCCACTCTGCTCAGCAATTTCATGTACATGTACACACACTTATATTTTCCCTAATGTCAGGGTCCCAAACAAATTACAGTCAAGATGGGTGGTAGGGTTGGTAGAAAACTATTCTTAAACCAAACACATCTCTTTTCAATTTTCATATTACATTATTTTTCTTTGGGTTTTCAACTGTGGTTTTAGATTTTATTATTACTTATGAGTATGTCTCTTTAAGGCATTCCTTTTCCTTAATCATTTTTATAACAAATTTGGAGTTCCTTTTACTTATATGTTTCTATGCATTTATTAAAGTCCTAGAAATAGGACCAAAATGTGGTCTTTTTATAATCCATCTTTTCTAAATCCATCTTTTTATAATCCATCTTATCTAAATTTATTTGACTAGTGTCAGGATTTGCCTCAGTCCTTTGTTTTCATATGAAAATTTTATCAACTTTCATTAAGCTAAGGAGGGGTTTTTGGATGACCTCACAGATTTATATTTTCATCTATTTCGCTGGTTAACAACAACAAGTATTATACCAGCCATTTTTAAGCTGTTATTGTGTTTCAGGTATCACTATAAAAACATTAGATGACATACATAATCCTTATACAAACACCCTATGAGGTAGGTTTGGGGACTATTCCTATTCAACAAGTGCAGGAACAAGTTAAAGACTTGCCCAACATTAACGCAGCTAGTAAATTATGGAGTCGGGATTAAAACTTCACTCTGTCTAATGCTAAAGCCTTCATGCTTAACTCTGTTTTATATAGTTCCTGTTAGAGTAGGTTAACAGCTCTATCACATAATCTCCAAATCTCAGTAGTTTAACAAAGTAAAAATTTATTTTTCGCTCATGTCACAGTTAAATCGGCTAACTGACATGCAGTCTTGTAGGCTCTTTCTATCTAGAGTCTTTGTCCTTCCCTAGAGCCATGATAGTGATAGTCATTAGTCATGTGGCTATTAAATTTAAATGGATTGGGACTCCTGGATGACTTGGTCAGTTAAGCATATGACCAGCTGAGGTCATGATCTCAAAGTTGGTGAGTTAGAGCCCTGTGTTGGGCTCTGTGCTGACAGCTCGGAGCCTGGAGCCTGCTTTGGGTTTTGTGTATCCCCCTCTCTCTGTCCCTCCCCTGCTCGTAGTCTATTTCTCTCTCAAAAATAAATAAACATTAAAAATTAAAAAAAAATAAATTAAAATGGATTAAAATGAAAAATTCAACTCAGTATCAGTAGCATTTTTTCAAGTGCTGAGTAACCACTTTTGGCTAGTAACTGTTGCGAAGCGTGGCTCTGAAACATTTCCATCATCACAAAATTCTAGTGGACATCTTTGTCTATAACCTCTGTTTCTTCCTCTGGTACCTCTGTTTCAAGCTGCATCGCAGTTTGTGAGGGAAATTTTTTGAGGCAGGCTAAGGTCTAGTAGTTTACTTCATCCCACTTTGCATTGATCAGAATTCAGACAAATGACTACACCTAAATGTAAGGGAAACTGGAAAATGTGGTTGACCTGTGTATATAAGAGCAAAAGGGAAATGGCTGGTGAACAATCAGCCAGATTCTTAGTGTTGCTCTAAATCTCCTTTCTAAACATTTGCTGAGTACTTATTATATAGCAGTCTCTAAGCATCTGAAGTGAATTTTAGAACCCTCACAAAAAATTGGGGGAATATTAGATTATTGTTCAGATAATTGTCTTTGCCTCCCTCTTTACTGCCTAGGAGGGAGAGTTTTTTTTCCACATCTCCTTGATGAAGAAAGTGCCATATAATTTATTGCTTTGGCCAATCGAATGTGAGCTGAAGTGGCATTGTCATTGTGTAGAACCTGGGTCTTAAGAAGCAGCACATTTTACTACTTAAAGCCTTGGAAGCTTCAGAACTCCATCATGAAGAACACATGTCTCCATTAGCCCCGGCCCATCCAATCCAGGCGCCAAATAGAGCTGGCCTGGACATAATCCACAGATGGACTCACCAAGCCAACATGTAAACTTTGAGTTAGAAAATAAATGCTTATTATTCTATGCCTACATGATTTTGTGGGTTTTGCTATGTAGTGAAAGCTAGTACAAATTTTTGAAGCAGAAGCTATTGTTAAAAAAAAAAAAAAACACACATCTAGAATGGTTAAGTGTCTTGTGTCACATGGCTATTGAAAAGCAGAACTGAGATTTAAATTAAGTCTCTCTGATTCCAGTATACATATCTCTAACTATTATTCCATTCTACCTCTAAGTAAGCATGTTATTTTCAGGTACAAAGAAACATTATTTGGAAAATAGGGCTGTTTATACTTCTGTTAAATATTTCTATTATTAATAGTTTAATTCTCTCACTCTACTGTTTAAGTTCTCCATACTTATAAATTTAATTTATATGCATGTGTTTGTACACATAAATGCATGTAACGAACAAAATTTTGAGGTTTTCTAAGGAACATAAATTTTGGGGTGAATTGGTAGACTGATTTCCAACAAGTTTCTCTTTTTGACAAGTGGCGATCTCTTGGGTAGGTGACCCTGATGGGTACCATTGTGACAAAGCTGAATGAATATAGTGCAGGAAATCAGACAAATATTCCTTCAAGTTGGTTTTGAACAATGATCTCAAAGAAGTGGCACCTCTTGGCAAGAGCTCGAGATGCTTTTAAGAATGTTCATTTTTCTATTTGTGCAAAGGGGCTTTGTTATTACTTAAGCAGCATATGGCTGTGAAGTGAGAGATGAGCTCTTGCTAAGCTGCCAAGAGCACTTGTGGACACTGAAAATATGAAGAATAAATAAATGAGCAAGATGCAAGGAAATCTGCTTGCGAAAGTGTTAGTGTAGTTGTGAATTGTGAGTGTATTTGAGAAGTGTTGGCTACTGAACTAGTTTGTTGCACAGTTAGGATATGCAAAACATGTTCAAAGAGTATAAATGGGGACTTAAAAATCTCAAGTTATTTTATTTCCTTTTGTGTATTTTTTTTTAGATGTTGCTGTTGCAAGTTAATTTTATATGGCTCTGTAATGATTGTAGCCAATATGAATTTAATGAAACAAAAATTGAATATTACTCTAATGTGACTATAGCCTTGTTATTCAAAGTATGGTCCATGAACCAGCAGCACTGTCATCTACAAGAAAAGTTTTAGAAATGTGTGATTACTGTCCCTACCCAGAACGAAATGAATCAACATATTTATTTTAACAAAGCTTTATGGTTTGATTAAAGATAATTAAAAGCGGGGCACCTGGGTGGCTAAGTCGGTTAAGCATCCGACTTTCACTTAGGTCATGATCTCGCAGTTCGTGGGCTCGAGCCCCGTGTCGGGCTCTGTGCTGACTGCCAGCTCAGAGCCTGGAGCCTGTTTCAGAGTCTGTGACTCCCTCTCTCTCTGACCCTCCCCTGCTCACGCTGTCTCTCTCTCTCCTAGAAATAAACTAAACATTAAAAAAAAGATAATTAAAAGCGAAAAGCTATTAAAAGTTATTGTGTAGAAATCTCCGAATTGCAGTTCTGTTATTAGCCAGGTTAATATTTTCTTTATACAGTAGTCAGGAAAGGAATTACTTACTAAGGTCATATGGAAAATCAGATGAGAAGAAGTACAAAAATATTAGCTCTCTTACCATGTGATAGTTACTTGACTACCACTTCCTGTCCAGAGCAGTGTTGTTATTATCGGTGGTGGGGTTTTTAATGGTCAACATAGGGAAGGAGATGTAGCAACTCCATGATTATTCTTTAGTTTTCAATCCTGTCCTCAAGTTAGCATACATTTTTTGTTAAGTAGTGTTAAGTACATAAATAAGGGAAATATATTAACTTTATTTGACTGAAATCTTTAGCCAAAGCATTAAAACAAATTGGAAATTAGAGCAAAATGAATGAGAATATCAACAACATGCTAATTGTCTTCACTTTCTGTTGACTTTAGGAAAGTTTGGGCCATAATATATTTATAAGAATGTGACTTAGTTCTGCTATTTGATGCCTTAATTACGTATCTTTATAATAAGCTAGAAACATATTTGTCCCAATAATGTTCAATTTAAGATTGATGTGAATTTACATAAATTATAATAGGGGTCATATTTGTTGAAATAGCTGTAATAATAAATATTCAGGTGAAAGTGTTTAAGATTGTAGAGATTACAATGAAGTCCTTGAAATATTTTCTTTTGGTGATGATTTTTATAAGAGCAGTTGGCATGTTCCTGATGAAATAGTTTTGTTTTTTTTTTTGAGAAAGAGAGAGCGCACAAGTGAGTAAGGGCATAGAGAGAGAGAGAGAGAGAAAGAGAGAGAGGAGAAGCTGTGCTTACCTTAAGCAGGGCATGTGTTTATCACAGTGGGGCTTGAGCTCACCCCATGTGGAACTCAAACTCAGGAACTGTGAGTTCATGACCTGAAACAAAGCCAGGTGCATGAGGTACTGAGCCACCCAGGCAACCTGAAATGGCTTTTAATTAATTAATTTTATTTTATTTTATTTATTTATTTTGAGAGAGACAGAGACAGGTCAAGCCGGAAAGGGGCAGTGAGACAGGGAGAACCCAAGCAGGCTCAGCACTATCAGTGCAGAGCCAGAAGCAGGGCCCAAACTCAGGAAACTGTGAATCATAACCTAAGCCTAAATCAAGAGTTGGATGCTTAACTGACTGAGCCACCCAGGCTTAAGCTCTTGTCTTTTCTCTCATTTGATGGATCAGTATTAGGGATATGTGAGTCTTGTTATAAAATGTTTTGTTCGTTGGACGCAGGGAAGCTCTGTTTTGATCTGACATCCAAGCTCATTGTGAGTCTTCAGCATTGCTTCTCCTGCCGTATATGTTTCTGTGTTTGTTTATACGATAATTGACAGTCAAACTAAAGAAGCTATTCCTGTATGGGCACACTGGGAAAGAAAGGAGTGTGACTGAGTTATCTTTCCAAAATGAGGATATAGGTGGAAGCTTACCAACTTTTCAAAAGCCAGTCAGTGTTGCATGCCATTTGTCTCAAGTTGGAAACTACCTACGATAGTCTTGTTCAGAAAGATCTATTTCCTAGTGTCAGAGGCCACCTTTATCCTTCTTTAGTGCTGTCAAGTTAGTGTTTCCTGATGCCACGATTTCAAGGATATCAGGAAAGCCTCTTTGTTTTCAAGAGGCTTCTCTACTGCTTACTAATAGAGAGAAGGTTTTTTTCTCAGTTATTTGACATTTATCATTTTAATGAGACATTTTACCCCATTAAGAATGAGCCTTAAAAATGATGAATATGATTCATAATATTCACGTGTGTACCCACCTAAAATATTTAGATTACTACAGATTTTGAAATATTGACCTGTGATCTGGATAGCATTTTTTCTTAGAAAAACAATGTGTACCATAACTTGAGAGCTTGAGAGCCATTACAGCGGGGTGGTCTCTAACAGAGGCTGCTTCCAGTCCTTTGGGGAACTCCTCCCACAGATTGAGAGGGGGAGGGGTTTGACTGTACAAGGTTTGTACCTGAATGTCATGGCCTTTCTCCATGGCGAGGAGGGCTATAACCACAATGTAAATGCATTATAATGAGTCTAGACATTCTCTTGGAGCAGAGGTAGAAGAGGGGAGCACATGCTCTGCACCTGTGGCTCTTGGTCTGTCAGCCCTAAGGTCTTGGAAGCCATAGGGTAGGGATGTTGTGCTCCAGAGGCTTCAGAGTGTAGATGACAGCTTACAAAATTTGTTCAATAGATAATATGGATCTCTAGCACTCAGCCTGTGATACCTGTTTCGTCATCATCTACCATCTGGCCACTAAACCAATTCTACACGTTTTATGCTTCTGTTACGGCAGTACCCCACTTGAAGTTTCTAGTTTCTGTAGTCTTCAGAATAAGATCTCTGCTCTGAAATAAGCAACTTTGAACTCAGTGGCTTATTAATAAGTGCTTATGTCACAGTCAGTGCAAAATGCCCCACTTGGTCAGTTAGGGACCAAGCTCCTTGTCTTCAATATAAACCTCCAAAAGACTGCAGAGGACAAAAGGGAGAATGCAGGATCCTGCAAGGTGTTTATGGTTGTGTTTGAAAGTGGAATACATCAGTTCTACCCAAAATCCACTAGCCAGAACTAAGATACAGAAATATCCTTAAAACAAGGCAGTCTCAGTATTATATCTCCCTGTATTCCAAGAAAATGAAATAGTTTGGGAAACATATAGCATTATTTGAAAGTTAGGCTTCCATATAATCTTTTTTTCTCTTAGCTCAGTAGTCAAAGGTAGTTCCATGTCAGGGACAGGAGCTGGGAAAGGTCATGATCCATTCATTCAGCTAGCTATTCAGGGACCAGGATGCCAGCAGCTTTATCATCTTCCAGGTCACTCTGAGCTTTGATATCCAGCCAATAGATAGTAAAGGAAATGGGGAAAAGGCATTCTAGATGCTTTTCAAATATCTAGGCCAAGAAGTAATACGCATTACCTCCATCCATTTTCTATCATTTAGAACTGGTCCCATTTAGATAAAGGTGGGGCCTGGAAGTGAAGTTCCAGGATGACAACCTGTTTTTCAGCAATGATGCTAGAAATCGAAGAAGGAAAACTTGAAAGATAGATTGTCATAAAGGGCCAAAGTACTTATCAGTAAGAGGAGTTTCCAGACAGGAGAACAAAGTAAGGCTAAAAGCCTTACTCACTTTATATTTTTGTTTAGAATTTGTCTTACATGATTGATTCTTAAGAAGATAATATATTTGAATCATTATTTTAAGTCTGTGATTGCCTGAGTTTATGACACATATTATCTTAAAGGATTTGTTTAATTCACTTACCCTTTTTTATTTTTTTATCTCATTGACTCATTGTTTGGGTGAATGGGTGTCTTGCCTCATTAGTTAGTCATGGGAGTGACTTTCCTTTTTGGTTATCTAGGTGTAAGTGCACATGGCTGTAGTGTGACCTTCCTAGGCCACACAATGAATCATTTTTTTCCTTTGCATTTTTGTTTTAAAAATATAAATAATCAGGGGTGCTTGGGTGTCTCAGTCAGTTAAACGTTCAACTTTGGCTCAGTCATGATTTCAGGGTTCATGGGTTTGAGCCCTGCATCAGGCTCTGCAGTGACAGCTCATAGCCTGAAGCCTGCTTCCGAGTCTGTGTCTCCCTCTCTTTTTCTGCCTCTTCCCTGCATGTGCTCACTCTCACACAAATAAATAAATAAATAAACATTAAAAAAAAATAAAACATGTAAATAATCAAGATGAGTCTTTTCTAGGACGGAGAGTAAAATCCATGGCAACAGTAAACACCAGCAACTTTTTCAAAGCAGTTTCCACTTAACAAACCCATAAAATCAACCAAGCCATAGTTGCTAACCATTTCCACCTGGTATCTGAGGCAAGCAGAATGCTGACTCCACTGCCTTAGCTATTCCACCAGTTAAACTGTATGTTTACCAAGATTCAGCATGTGTTCCCAAACATGTTTATGCCAAGAGTACTTTTTAATGGTGATTATCTATTATAACATATTATTTTGTATGCTGTTAAATATTGTTAAAAATAATACTGTTCAATACTGTTAAAAAGAACATGGCACAGAATTACTGGAGGGTAAAATAAATATACAGGTTTGGAGAAAACATAAAATTATGAAAACTAAATCATCCAAAGGAATTTGCACTTTGATTGCTTTCCAAGTATCCTTATTTTCTCACTCTATGTTAAAGGAATGGAATATTGTAGGAAACAGAATAGTTTTGGTGTAATCAAGAAAAACGATGAGAAATTCCCACCCGGGACCCTGCCCCCACCACCCATAATAAAAGCAGACACTGGGGATGCTTGATGCTGCATTCACATCACTCTCCTTACAGTTTCGGCACAGAGTACCCAAGAACTTTACAGAGTTTCAGACTGAGCTATTGCATTTCTCTGACTCTCTACCCAAAGGATTTCCTTAGGGCTACAGAATCTTGCTCAGTCCAATGCTAAGGCCACCAAAAGTGCTAGGGATTTAATACCCCAGGTACAACCCTGATTCAATGAGGCTTGAGAATCAGTGAATAAAAATAGTCAGAGCTGTCTCTTCTTGGATGTACCACACAATTTCTTGTATGATTGGATTTCAGTAACCATAGCTAAAACTACAAATTGTTGGTTTTTCTCCCTTCTCTGAATCACTTTGACTGCATTCTTAGTTGTGTTTCCTGGGGGTCAGTTTTTTCAAAGAAACCACCTACACTTAGTATTTACCTGAGCGCCTGCTAAACACATATACCTACTGAGGGAAAAAGTTTGGCTGCATATGAAAATACTGTCACATCTGTGCATATCTCAATTTCTTTTTCCATATCTGTCTAATAAATTGCTTAAGATAATTTCTTACTTTAACTGATTTTTTGATTAACTGGCCAACTTCTAGTACCTGTCATTTTATTTATTTAAAAAAATTTAAGTTTATTTATTTTAAGAGAGAGAGAGATTGAGAGAGTGAGCTCAAGTTTGGGAGGGGCAGAGAGAGATGAGGAGAAAGAGAGAATCCCCAGCAGGCTCCATGCTGCTAGCACAGAGTCCCACATGGGGCTCAAACCCATGAAGCCAGGAGATCATGACCTGAGCTGAAACCAAGAGTCGAATACTTAACCAACTGAGCTGCCCGGGCACTCCTCCAGTACCCATCATTTTAGATAAGATTTCTATGAAAGATTTTTTGTTTGTTTTTGTTTTGTTTTGTGTTTAGATTCACATTAAGTGTAGTGACTAAAATCTCAGACTCTGGATACTTCACTGCTTTGGGTATATTAGTTGAACAAATGGATCTTTTAATATCATGGTATTTGGGGACAACAATCAGCTTTAACTTCTAAGAATATATTGATGAAATACACCTTTGTAAATGAATGTCAGGACAATCAGTTACATCCTTTATTTAAAATACAACAGGATATTGTAGGATCACTTCGAAGATCTAAAATTTTCATCTTTTTTTTTTTCTTTCTTTCTTTTCCCTCACAGTGAAATGACTTGAATTTATTTTTTGGTCTATGTGAGAATCAATATATTTGACTTCCTTTTCAACCCCTAGAGTTTGTGATTTGCTCACATAGACCTTTATAGGTGTATTTTTATAGCTTTTTTGAAACTATGCATAGCAACATGGGACATCCACTTAGCTTAGGCCAGTGCTGAGCAGATTTAAACCAAATTTTATATCAGGCTGTTTTTATGTCATATGAATATCTACAGGATCTACAAAATTATTTCAAAATGATACTGTCCATGATTTGAAAAATTCTCAAATGTAGAAAACCTTATGGATTAATGGACAAAAACACCACAGTTATGTAACACCTAAAATTCAGCATCTATTTTGCATGAAGCATGTATAGCTCACTCAAGGATAATGTTAGGGTAGGAAAGTGCAAGAGCACTAATCCGGGGGTTGTTTTACTGTAGGGTCCAAATGTGCCAGGGAGAAAATAAAATTAGGGGTGGAAAGATTAGCTTTCTTTCTTTTGCATTCTTAATCGTGAGGATCTTTGTTAAGGAAGGGAATTTTAAAAGCCTTTGGACAAGAAGACAGAGGAAAAATGACAGGCCTGAACAACAGAAGTGATGAGCAGGGTTTCCTGAATGTTCCTGAGTGGAACAATTGGAGAGGCCAAGGAAGTCGTGACAATTCAGTACAGTCACACAGGGTGGTTAAGTAAAGTTTCCTTTGCCTAAAATAAATGTAAAATGGAAATTAAACTCTAGACAACTGTTAGGCATAAAATGGTTCTTTTTTATTTAGTTATTTTGTGAAGGTGTATAAAACCTTTGTCTGTACATGTAAAATTGGAGGAGCAGACTATACTTTCCCTATTAAATGTTGATTTTTACATACAAAGAGAAAAAGATGTAAAAACTATCATGAAATATCTAGTCATAGATTTTGGCCATCTTTGGGATGGGATATTTGAGAATATAAAGAAGTTTTTCTTCAGGAAGAATCCAACCCAGAGGGGCTATTTTCAAAATTTCATAATTCTGGGTCATTTTAGCCAAGTTACCTGAGCTAAAAAATTATGCATTAAATTTAATAATAGCCAAATCTTCCACTGTTGGATGCAGAGATGCTACAGCTTTTTAAAAAATTCTTGCCTTATTAACAAATGCTAATTATGAGTAATGGAAGTCAAATTAGTTTCCATTTCTCAAATAGCTGTACTGTATTTGCAAAGAATTTTAAAGAAATTGAATTAATCTAAGTTTGTTTTAATTATAATTTGTTTTCATAACAGCCAACTGACAGGTGATACTTACACTTGCTTGAATTACATCCACGGGTAATGTTTTCATGTTTGTAGCTGTATAAATTATTTTAGCTCAGTGATAATATTTAGTCATAAAATACAACATATAAATATTAAAAAAACAGACTAAAGGTGTTTATTCCCTAAATAGATTATTACCTATTGGGTATGGATTTAACATCTGTGATATCTAATATAAAATCCAAATTACCTTGAATACAGCCTGTTACACTGCGTGAAGAATTTACATTTTTGTGAATTGGGTTGCCACATTTAGCAAATAAAAATAGAGATTGCCACTGTATTTTCCAACATTTTTTCTTCCCCATCCCACTGTTACATAATTACAAGGCATATATTTTTATTTTTTATACTTTTTTATTTATTTTTATTTGAGAGAGAGAGAGAGAGCACGGGAGGGAAAGAGAGAGAGAGAATCTGAGCATGGAGACTGACACAGGGCTTGAGCCCACAACTGTGAGATCATGAACTGAGCTGAAATCAAAAGTTGAATGCTCAACTGAGGGAGCCACCCAAGCGCCCCTATTTTTACTTTTTAAAACGGTTAGAACTTTACCAGTAAAGGAAATTCCTTTTTTTAAGTCAACTAATCATAAAGCTACCAAGGAACAGATGTGCCTATTTCTTGCTTTAAAAATTGAGTTCCTCATTGGATACCCTGTGACTTCTTCTAGATAAGTTCTAGATGCAGTGGAGAGGCGCAAACAGAGAGAAGTATGGCTATCAAGGGCAGAAATCATATTACATGCTTAAGGCCAGGAATCTGAAAGATTCATTTTTTTGTTATTGTTGTTTTCAACTTCCTTGAGAGGGGTATCTCATGGAATGAAAAAAATAATAAGATCTTAGGTTGTAAGAGTTACGGAGGAGGTCTAGTTAAATATAGTGGGATAAATCATTTAATTTCCTTGAAGTTCAAAAGGTTTCTCTGGGGATTCTAGGTATTTTTGTCAATCAATATTTAATGATTCACAATTTTCTATACTAAGTAATAAGAATCATAGGAAAATTTGATTTCTATCCAGGGAGCTCATTTGATTTCAAATCCTAATACTGTATAATAAAATCCCAATTCTGTCATTTATTTACTTAAGATCTTTAGTGAGCCTTGATTTCTTTATCTGTGATACTAGGCTGGGCCAATCTACTCTTAACCAAACATAGGTAGCGTTTCTTACCATTGAGGTCTTAACATGACTGAGTTTTTAGATGAATTATATCAACATTAAGTTATTGTTTTTGGATTTTCTTCTTATATTTTTAAATCCTTGTTTCATCTACCCACCCAAGGTTTAACTTTGATCAGATGTTTGAACATAGAATTAATAAAAATCTTGTGAGATTCACTTTTCTCTTAGAGTAGAAGTTTGGAATGTAATTTAGTAGCTCTGATTATGCTATAAAAACCTCTGTCTCCTCCATCTTCTACTTCCTCTTCCTTTCCTGTTTCTTTTTAAAAGTCTTATACTCCTAAATAAGGGATTACCAATAGGTCAGTGATTTTTTACTATGTTTGCTAAATGTTTTATTTACTGTAATATGTTTATAGGGTTTCCCTGACCAATGGGAAACAAACTCAAATAGAGCTCCTGGTGTTGGAGTTTACTCTTTTGCTTATTAGGTCTTTCTTTTGAAAATATTTTATTTTGAATCCTGGGTATATTTCAAAAGAATACCACATAAGAGAAATTGAAAATGATCAACTGGGTAGTCATGGAATGTATAAATACATTACCTATAGACCTGATAGAGTATAAATAGTGTATAATACTTTTACTCCAGAGGTATATGTCATTGCTTAGTAATGTAGACATAAATAATTTTTAGAATACTTACAATAGCAAAATAAAAGATCTTCCTTGACATTCTTTATCTCAAAAATCATTTCATTATTTTAACCAGATGGTGTTTTTCCTGTGAATACCACTTTCTAATCTCAGATGGCTACTAACCAAAACCTCATTATTCTGTAGAAGATGGTTTAAGTCTCACTCTCCCTGAAGTTTGCTTCTGGTACCTGCAGTGAACATTAGGAGTATGTTCTGTTTTGTTTTGTTTAAGGTAAGAAATTGTTCTCTACAGTCTATGTCGTGGCTGAGTGCAGGGTCCTTTCTCAATGGGTCAGCTAGACTCACTCCTCTATCCATGTTGACACAAGGTTTCAAGAACTTATGTCTGAGCAGCATTGATCATTCCCTGGAAGAAGGAATGGATAATGTTTAAGGATAAAAATAATGAATTCATGATGGGATCTGGATTACTTTAATGAATGAAAACAAAACAAAGCAAAATCTCCGGAAGAGAGAACTTAATATTTTTCTGTTTGTTTTTAAGTTTCTATGACATTCAGGAAATATTAGTAACATAGCCATTTCCTAGTGATAATTGCCTTGCCAATAAATGTCCTTCTCTACCTTTGTGAAAGCATAGATTGTTATGGGCTTATTATTAATTTAATTTGATTTTGTGAGATGTAACAATGATAAAGGTAAAGAACCAAATTTTCCTTCCATGTACTTTCTCAGGTCTTCATCATTTACCAGAATCTCATTTGAGGCACAAATAATTATATGGATGTTTTATTATTAAAAAGGGGAATCTGTTATCACTTTGTAAACTTCTTTATGAATGCAAAATTAACTAGAAAGCTGAAATTATAATCTTGGCATTCTGCCAAAATTATATTTGAGAAAAATATTTTGGACTTAGGTCATCCATATTGGCTGCTTTTAATTTCACTTTCATTCCACAGTGACTTTTCTGTCCACATCATATTTCTTGAATTGACAGATATTTAAAGACACTGTATTTTACCTAGTGTTAAATGTTTCTTAGTTGCTAGCTTGAAAAGATATAGTGCCATTAACTTAGTCATTCACCTGAAAGCCTTTCTATGAAAATAAGCACTTTTAAATACAATGGACTACCTGTTTTCAAAAATTTACTACTGCATGGCCACTGGGATATTCACATTACTGTGGAAATATTCTTGAATGGTATTGAAGTTTTATCAGTTGCTGACTGACAAGAAATAGCTTGGATTGGCTATGAATAGAATGAGCCAATAACCTAGATAAACATCAGATAATATGTGAGTCCTTAAGACACTTTTGAGATATGATAAAACATGTCAGGGAGACCTATCTCAGCAACCTTCGAACCACAAAGTATTAGCTTTGAAAGATTAATCTTAATAGATTTTGAATCAATTTATGCCATTCCCCCACACACGATGAGACAGCAAGGTGCTTCTCTCTGTTCTATTTATATTCCCAGAAGGTTAAATTTCAAAATGTATATGTACTTTGCATTTGGAGAGCTGTCAGCTGATTTTCAAGACTAGAAAACAGATTAGATGTTGAGACTGAATTTCCTATCCCACCGGGAATTTACTTTTAAGCAGAAAGTCAATTCTATGTGTAAAAATAAAAGGAATTTAAAAATTTTACTTAATTTTTTGAAAGATAAGTAACACAAAGAAATTGGAAAACCATTAAGAAACCATATTTATGAAAACCATAAGTAGAAAACTAATTCCTTAAAGTTTTAAATATATTTCAAAATGGCCTACGTCTCCTAATTATGTTGGGTGTAAAATTTAAAATACATGGCTTTAAAATCATGGAAAATATTCCGAGGCACATATTTTCATAGAAATTCTTGAACTAGTTTGTATGTTTTATGCATGAGCACTTGCAGTGGCAAGCCAACATGACTTATTGGAAAGGGTGCATTTCCTGTAAGCACCTGAGCACTTGGGTGATCTATGCTTTTGGTACAGCACTAGCTTAACTAGATGTGAGAGGGTTAGATATTTTGGGAAGTAGGGTTATTAGCATAATGTGGGTTCTTCTGTAGCAAGGGGAATATAGGTGATCTAAACGCAATCAAGGTCACGAAGCAGCCGCTGATGTTCAAGTCAGCTAACATTTTTTTGATTTAGGTCACCTTGATAGAAGGAATTTTTTCCTAAATATATGTAACCATGCTAAGCGCATTACGAGATTATATATGGAAAGTGATCATTATACCAGCAAATATGTCTTTGTAGAGCCTATCCTGTGAATATTTGTGATTTTATCCATGTGCAATGAAGATAGCAAATAAGCCAGTTTAAAGAAAAGGCAGTTGCCCCATCGCAGTATGAAGTCAGTCTTCATAGTTTATAAAACGTCTAAGTGAGGATCTTTAATGATGGTGAATTAGAGGTGTTATCTTTCTTAAGAGGGGGCAGCAGCAACATAAGATGGCAACAACATGATTTGTGAAATTTTCTTTCTGGAGATTTTATAGTTAATAAAGAAACCTAATTATAACTCACCCACAGTAAATTATGACAATATAAAGTTGATGACTGCTAAAACTCAGCAAGTTTACAGTGTTTTCCAGCAGCTATTTCAGGCTACTTTATGAAGGGTGTGAAACAAAGATCAGTCAATCGGATCAGGATGACATTCATTTATAAGACTTTTGAAAAGACTAAAGATATGGCTGAAATTGTAGTTGAGTTATAAACCTGATTTAGAGAAATTATATGGGCTTGTCTATTCTTTTTACTCCTTGTCTTCTAGATCAGACATGGTTTTGTGTGTAAGTCCACAGCTGCAATTTTCCATTTAAAGAATTACATAGAAAATTTCAAGGAAAAAAACCCAGAAAGTCCTAGCTTTGCACTTCTTCCCTCTGACATTGTCACAGGAACAATGTACTTTTTTGTCATTACCTTTGGGAAATAGTGCATGATTCCATTCTAGGCTCATACTAGAATTAATGATCAACACAGATATTATGTTTGAGGGAGGATTGAACTGTTCCCTGAAGCCTCTCCTGGGTTTGTAAATATTTGTTTTAGACAAAACTCAGATGTAGGCTAATCTTATATATATATACATAAAATTCACCTTTATCAGTACATATATATGTGTGTGTGTGTGTGTATGTGTGTGTGTATGTGTATATATATAATATATATATTATTTATCTGCAAGATGTAATCTGTAATTGCACACAATTTTATTTCTAGGCCAAAATCCAATATTTTAGATCACATAGATCTCCTTGACAAATCATTTCCATTGCTCTATTCTGGACACATTCCAAGGTTTCCACAACTCTCTTAGTAGTGTAGACACACACAATAGTGATATTTTTATGAGCAAAGCTGAATGGAATCTCACTTGTTTTTCCCCCTGCTGCAAACAACTCTGTGAGACTGTCAAGGAGAAAATAAATATTTGTTACTTTTGGTAACGAATAAGTATGTGTGACTCAGCAACACATGGGGAGCAGATGTGTTGAGTAAGAGCCCGCTCCTGTGCATCAGACCTGTCACTGAGTGAGCCTATAAATAGAGAAAAATTAGGAGAGAATAAGAGAGCTTCAATTTTACCTTGCCCATCCTGGACAAATTGAACTTGCTCTGGCAGTTTGCATGGAGGTACTAAACTTCCAGTTGACAAAGTACGTGCTTGCAAAAAGACATTTTTACTGGATAGAATTCTGACCTAGCAAGCTGGCCACCATTTTTTCCCCCCAGATAAATTGTTCAGTTTGGAAATTGACAGGAAAGCTAGATTTCGATTAATAACTTTTAAGAATACAAAGGAGGGGTGCCTGGGTGGCTCAGTCGGTTGAGCATCCGACTTCGGCTCGGGTTGTATCTCGCAGTTCGTGGGTTTAAGTCCCACATCAGGCTCTGTGTTGACAGCTCACAGCCTGGAGCCTGCTTCGGATTCTGTGCCTCCCTCTCTCCTTGCCCCTCCTACACTCGCGCTCTGTCTCTCTGTCTCTCAAAAATAAATAAACATTAAAAAAATTAAAAAAAAAAAGAATACAAAGGAGCCATTGCTTACATAAAAGGTATCCTTTTTGTAGGATTGTTGATTCCCTAGAAATAATACACTTGTGATTTTGCAATATGACTGCTTTCTAGTTCATATTAATACTTTAATACTTACAATAGAGATTTTTTCATAACACTTGTAAAATGCAGTGGGAAACATCTTCTCCTATCTCTTATAATTTGCTAGATAAATGCTCTATATACCTAAGAAAAAAGGTGAGGCAATATGTTTGATCCCATGACAAAAGCCTACTGTCTTATCATTTTGAAGTCTATGAACCAGCTTTAGTCATCTTTGTATGTGATAAAACACTACTACATTCCCAAAACATAGTTTATATTCAGTGCATTTTTGTCATACTATATTAATAGTTCTCTCACAGCTAGCCACTATTAGAGTGAAATTTTGAAACATTCTCCAAAACCTACTCAAGAGTGTTTTCTTTCCCAAGCTATCTCATGATCACTTCACGAAGTTTTCTTTAGCGTAATAAAGTTCTAAACAAAACTGAGAAACCTCACTATTAAAAAGTATATTTTTCTGTTTATTTAAGCAGATTGGAAAATTCACCTTTATCAGTACATTAAAATTTTAACCCTAGGCCTTGATATCACATAGCATATGCTCCTTTATTTCAATTAGAGTAATGGTTAAATGGTCACTAGATTGTGGTGGAACATACTCACCTTTTAAAATCAGTCAGTAGCCCAGACAATGCTTTGATAACTGTACTGCAATGAAACATTTATAAGAAATTTTTCTATATTGTGCCATTTAGAACATGCTGATCAACTCTCATTTAGGTAGGAGTCTCATTCAGCTATAGGGCAGCATTTATTAGAGTGGCATTCTTTCCTTTTGCTCCCTACTCTCTGCTTTTTCTTTTTCACTTCGATGCCAGGACCACTTATTCACTGAAAATTACTAACTCTTTGACCTCTTGTTTGAGAATGGTTTACTGATAGACATGGGAAGGACAGATAATTTGCAGAATGACCTAACTAAACTGCATTGCAAGGAAATATAGCGGCCAGTCTTTGTCAATAGCAGATACCTGAGTTATTATCCTAGGAAGAGAAGTTTTTGCTTCTTAGGCTCATGGACGATAGGCATTAAAAATCTCTATCCAAACGCTATAATTTTAGTCAGTAAATTTTTGAAAAAAAATTTTTTTTATATGTTTTATTTATTTCTAGGAGAGAGAGACAGCGTGAGCAGGGGAGGGTCAGAGAGAGAGGGAGTCACAGACTGAAACAGGCTCCAGGCTCCGAGCTGGCAGTCAGCACAGAGCCCGACGCGGGGCTTGAACCCACAAACCGCGAGATCATGACCTAAGCGAAAGTCGGAAAGTCAGACGCTTAACCGACTAAGCCACCCAGGCGCCCCTAGGTCAGTAAATTTTTGAATAAGCAATAGTCAGGAATAGCTTAATTTTCATTTTTCCCCCCTGGGAAATAAAAAAAAAAAAAACTCTTTATAAAGGTAAGCTTTCCCTCTTATGTTTTACAGCCTCCAATTTTTCAGCCCCTTTCTAGTATCTTGAGTAAACTTCCAATCTCCCATCTCACTTCTTTTTCCTCTTTTCCTCTATTTATTTTAGGCATCAAAGCATCCTAAAATAAGTATCTCTTTACCATAATTTAATGTACTATTTCACTGCCCTTATTTACAAATCCCCTGGTTTCTTCCCTTATGGAAAAAGAGTGTACAAAATAATTATCTATGTACAAATTAATTATATATAGTGTGAAAACACACTCCATCATAATTATTGCTCACTGACATAAAATATCTGGTCCAAATCAGAAGTTTAACTTGCAGCTTTAATGGGTGTTTTATTTTCCTCTTAAGAATAGATACTCTTGTTTTCCTTCACTGATTCATTTTTTTAAAATATTTTTATTTATTTCTAGGAGAGAGAGAGAGAGAGAGAGAGACAGCGTGAGCAGGGGAGGGTCAGAGAGAGAGGGAGGTACAGACTCTGAAATACGCTCCAGGCTCTGAGCTGGCAGTCAGCACAGAGCCCGACGCGGGGCTCGAACTCACGAACCGCGAGATCATGACCTAAGCGAAAGTCGGACGCTCAACCGACTAAGCCACCCAGGCGCCCCTTCACTGATTCATTTTTAACTAAGTTTTATTTTAAGGGATGATCTATTACTGAACCTTCCTGGCTTATACCACATGCTCTCTTCTACCCTAATTTTCTAGTATATAATGTGTATCATCACCAGTTCCCCATTTGTCATCTGTCTTGTCCCAAACCAAGTCTTGCCCATGTTAAAAATTCTATAACTGCCATCATCTTGGAAATGTCATGACATTCATGGATCAATAAAATCCTCTCCCAGAGAGGATGAGAAATATATGAAAAGAGTTTACTAAATTCAAAAGGTTTCTTTTAAAGGTCCGAAAGATGAGTAAGAGATTTGTATGAAAGTGATTTCTGGGAGGGGTTGTGGGATGAGAGTCGGTTGACACTGACAAGGTAGGTTGTAGTGGTGGGACTGCAGGGGGAAGGGGGAGTTCAATTTGAGATGCTTAAAAGATTCCTTCATCCTAGAGATTATTTTCCTTAGAGTGCAAGTAAAAGGGTGAGGAATCAGAACTGCACAGTGCAGAGGCTCCTCAGTAGCCATCACATGTCTGCAATTTACTAAGCCACACCAAGATATAATGAAGTGCTTTGTATGCGCTGTGTAAGAGAGAAAATCAGCTCACCGAATGCCTTTTTTTTTTCTTTTGGATGGTGACTTACAGGCAGGGGGAACCTTTGTGATTTTGAGGGAACATAAGGATGCTGGAAGGAGCACTGTGTATCCCGGGGATCGGGTAGAAAACAAAAAAGGATTTTGATGTCCGTGCCCTCAATGTCACCCTAGAGCAAATAAGGAAAGGGAAGAATTGTGAGATAAAGGCTGTGACATCAGAAAAATGAGCAAAGTAATTTTGCAGTTATAGTTAGAAAATCATTAAAGTCTGATGTTTAATAGGTAACTGAAATGAAATAGGTAAGCAGAATGTCAAGGTCCTTTTAAAGAGCTTAAAGATTACAAAACAACTCAAAGGTTCTGGCAGCTTCTCAGACACTTGCAAGCTGGAGAATTCACAGAGCAACAAGGTGCATGGGTTTTCTCTTTTCCTTTCCTTGAACAGAAGCAAATTTGAACAAAAAGTGTACAGTGTATGTAGCAACAATGCTGTCTGATGATGTGCATGATGAGGCCTTTACATTTTACCCATTTTCTGAAATCTAACTGAAATATTTTGGTTTTTTGCTTTCTATGGATTTCACTAGGAATAACTTAGATACATATGCTTTTTCAAAGTATTTTTTAAAAAGTCAGTTAACTAAAAACATAGACTGTCATAAAATTCTACACGATTTTCTCCAAGAGGCAAACTTAATATTCTGTAATTATGTTCCAAAAATTATAAAACACATGGTCTTTTACAAATATATTATTTAAGTATTTTTAAATGTTTATTTTTGAGAGAGAGAGAGACAGACAGACAGAGAGACAGAGAGAGACAGAGTGACAGAGCACAAGTGGAGAATTGTGAAAGAGGGAGACACAGAATTTGAAGCAGGTTCCATACTCTGAGCTATCAGCCCAGAGCCCGATGCAGGCCTCTGAACCATGAGATCATGACCTGAGCTGATGTAGGATGCCCCTCTTACTAATATATTATTGATTAATGATATATTACAAATTAATTTCCAGAGTGATGGAAGATATTAGAAAATGAGTAATTGGATTAAACTTTACTTTTAATTTTTCAAGATAACATAAAAATAGAGATTTTTCTTTTTCTGTAGTCCATTGAGTGGAAAGAGGAAAATGAAATTACGCCTAATACTAATTTTAAGATAAAGCTGATAAGAGCTACAAGTTCATCTCTGTAGAACTTTACTTAAAATTAATCATTTAATAAATCTGTACTAAATATCATTTTCTGTTACTGTACTTGAGTTATGTGAATTTCTGAGGTAGAAAAACACATCTAAGTATAGAACAGAAAGGTGTCTTGGACCAGATGTTATTGGATCCATTATAAAAGATGAAGATAAATACTGTATCTGTATTACTTTTCTGTGTAATCTAAAAAAAAAGGATGAAATTTTCCTGTTCATTTATAGTCCTTTTACTTGAAATTTATTTTTTTTTCTTACAATTTTGCTAAGACATTTCTTTCAATGTTGAATAGATAATACTATAATGGGCTTCTTTTCTACCTTATTTCTGATTTTAAACACTATTTTTTAAGTTTATTTATTTCTTTATTGAGAGAGAGAGACAGAGAGGAAGAAGGGGCAAGCAGGAGTGAGGTAGGGAGAGAGAAAGAGAGAGAATTCCAAGCAGGCTTCTCACTGTCAGCAAGGAGCCCGACTCGGGGCTAGATCCCATGAACCATGAGATCATGACCTGAGCTGAATCAAGAATCAGATGCTTACCAGCTGAGCCACCCCCTTATTTCTGATTTTAAAGGAAATGCTTATGACATTTAGAATTATTATATCTCTTTGCTTTCCAAGAATAGGTATTACTACAAGATACTTACTAGTAATGCCTTTTTTTCTTTTTTTTCTTTAACATTTGAGCAGTCTCCCAGGACTCCTACCTCTGGGAAGGATGTAGCAGATTATAATGGCAGGCCAATGATCTCTTCTCCACAACTAGAAAAAACTGGAGAAATTGAAAGAATCCTATTTTTAAGGTATTATAGAGCTTTGAAAGCAATGGAGAAAAAATGAAATTATAGAGAGTAGAGCACCTTTCCAGAGTAAAATGATGATCACTAGCCATTGTTTTCTCTATGTCATTTTAGGAATTTTGAAAGTTAATGAGGTTTGTTCTTAGACTGGTCAGGGAGCCTCTACTAGAGGGAAGAAAAATCAGGAAAAAATCAGGAAAGCTTTTAGGTATCAAATACGGCTGAAACAACAATTAGGAAATTTAAGGGGCCTTAGGTACACAGCAAGTTTTAACAAATGTATGTTTTCTGGATTTGTGGGTTGCACGGGGAATAGATGAATGAAGCCAAAAGGTAGAGTAAAATCTTTTGCATTAGCAGTGGAGGAACATGACCTGTGAGGAAAGTGAATGGCTGGACTCTTGCTCATTACATGTACCACATTTTGAAACTTTGTGGAGGATGTGCATTTTGTAAACTGTTAGAGACAGAGCTCGGTTATCTGCATTTTTTTTAGGATGAAAGAAACAAATACTCAACAATCTCTGTCAAAACAAGAGAAGGTCACACCAGAAGAATGGGATGAATCAGAAGTAGACTCATTATCATTAAATCTTCAACCACAGAGTTTGTACCAGCTCAGTTTCTTGATTATATTGCTGTAATCAACTCCTTACACCACCTTACAAAAACAGAAGGAACTCTTCCCGATGGAAGATAACATCTGTTGCCCTTATAGTTCTTTCGTGGATCATTTCTGGAAAATAATAGAATATTACTAGCCATTCATAGAGGAAAGAAAACATATTGATAATAAAAGGATACACATACTAGAAACAGACTTATATATGACTCAGATATTAAAGTTGGCAGAGAAGAACTTTAATTGTGACTGAAATACCAAAAATTAAGAAATATATGTGGAAAAATTAATAAAAAGATAAAACTTCAACAAAAGTAAAAATCAATAAAAGTAATCAAATAGAAAGTCCATAGCTGGAAAATTTTACACAGAACTAAAGAACTCACAAGATGAATTTAATCACAGATTGTACAAAGCAGAACACAGGATAATTAAAAAATAGGTCAATAGAAAATACTAAATGCAGAGAGAGAAAAAATAAACAGTAAAATTAAAAAATAAAACATTATGAGACACATGGGCATACTAAAAAGCCTTAATATAATTGTAGTTGGAATCCCAGAAAGACATAAGAAAACATGTGTCAGAGGCAAAATTCAGAGAGCAAATACTTGACAATTTTCAAGATTTGAACAAGAAACAAATTCAGCCATTCAAAAATGTTGCCGAGTCTCAGGCAGGACAAATATAAAAAAAATTACACCAAGCTCATCATAGTAAAACTGTTAAGAATCAAAGGCAAAAAAAGAAAAAGAGAGAGAGAGAAACATTCAAAAAATAAAAAAATCAAAAAGGAACACATTGCTTTCAAAGGAATACCAGAATGATAGTTGACTTTTAGAAGAAATGATGAAAGCTAGAAAAAAATTAGATGATATTTCTCGAAAATAACTGTCAGCTAAAATTTCTATATCCAAAAATATGTTCTTCAAAAAATTAGAGTAAAATACATTTTGAGACAAAGCTGAAGCAATTTTCACCAGTAGATCTGCACTAAAAAATAGACTAAAAGGAAAGGGAAAATGATCCCAGATGGAAATGTAGAAGTGCTATACGGAATAAAGAATACCAGACAAGATAATTATATAAGCAAGTATAAGATACTATAGATTACTTTATACAATAATTATAATATAGAGTGAAATTGTATGTAGAACTAGTAGTAGGACTATAATAACATAAAAGGCAAGAGAGATAACTGTATTTTGAAGTTCTGTGCTTCCAGATGGTATCAAGAAGGTAGAAAGAGTAAACATTTTGTTAGTTTGTAATAACTCAGTGATGCATGTTGAATATCTACTATAACCACTACAAGAATAGTAAAAGAATAAATCTACATGTTTTTTCAAAATCCAAAAGAATTTTTTTCTTTTATACAGAGGTTAAAAGTACATAAAGCAGATAGACTAAATAGAAAAAAGTAGTAATAGGGTAGATCTAAACTAAACTGTATTTATATTTCATGTAAATGAATAAATAGTTTTAAGAGTTTATTTATTTTTTTTTTTATGTTTTATTTATTTCTGAGAGAGAGAGAGAGAGAGAGAGAGACAGTGTGAGCAGGGGAGGGTCAGAGAGAGAGGGAGATACAGAATCTGAAACAGGCTCCAGGCTCTGGGCTGGCAGTCAGCACAGAGCCCGACGCGGGGCTCGAACCCACGAATCGTGAGATCATGTCCTGAGCTGAAGTTGGATGGTTAACCTACTGAGCTACACAGCCGCCCGAATGAATACATATTTTAAGTAAAGATCATTTAGTTTGGATTAAAAAAAATTATATTTTTCTTATAAACATTTCAAATATAAGGACATGGAGAGATTAAAAATCAATTAATGGAAATGAAATATAATTTTATACAAATCCTAAACAAAAGTAAGATGTTTTAGCTATTCTGATGTTAGAATAAACTTTAAGGCAAGGAATAATATAAATAAGAAGAGATACTTCATAATAATGAAGGGGCTAATCCGACATGAGATATCACAATCTTAAATCTCCATACCAGCAAAAACATAGCTTGAGAGCATACAAAGCAGGAATTGACAAAACTAAAAAGAAAAACAAATCCACTATTGCAGTGGAAGATGTTAATACATCTCTGTCAGTGACTAATACCCAGACCCAAATATTTAAGCATATATGAGATTTGAGCTCACAGTTAGCAACATGTCCAAGTTGGGATACACACACACACACACACACACACACACACACATACACACATGATGACAGAATTCACAATTGTTTCCCAGTCTTTTACATTTATCTAAAGTGTCCATTTGCTGGCACAAAGTTTCAACAATACTGAAAATATTGAGATTTTACAGATTATATTCTATGACCATGATGCGGTTAAACTAGAACAAATGACAAAAATAAAACTAGAAAAACTCTCTGGACATGATGCCACATGTTTATAGATAATCCGTGAGTCGAAGAACAACTCAAAGCCAAAACTGAAGTTATTTTAAACTGAATTATGACAGATGATGCAGTGTATTAAATCAAATCTTGTGAAATGTGGATAAAACAGAGCAGAGATAAATTTACTCTCTTTCAGGTCAGAAAGCATTAGCACCTCAAAATTAAAGAAAGTAAAATGAAAGAAATAATATAAGGTCAGAGGACTATGTAAGATAAAACAAATGTGCAGTAAAGAAAACATAGACAAAAGCTAATCTTTGAAAAGGTTAATAAAATTGATCTAGGGGCGCCTGGGTAGCTTAGTCGGTTAAGGATCTGACTTTCGCTTAGGTCATGATCTCGCGGTTCGTGGGTTCAAGCCCCGCGTCGGGCTCTGTGCTGACTGCCAGCTCGGAGCCTGGAGCCTATTTCAGAGTCTGTGTCTCCCTCTCTCTCTCTGACCCTCCCCTGCTCCCGCTGTCTCTCTCTCCCTCTCTCTCCTAGAAATAAATAAAAATATTTTTAAAAAATTGATCTAAGCCTATAAAAACTAATTAGGACAAAAAGAGGAAAACATAAATTACCAATGTGAAGAATTAAAGAGGACATAACCCTAATTCGTACTGACAAAAGAAAGACCATAAGAAAATATTATGAATAACTGTACACTAATAAATTTGACCATTACTTATAAATTTCTAAAAGATGAAATAAAAACATGTCTGTATAGTCTGACATTTATGAAAGAATAGTATCTGTCATTAAAAAATCTCACATTTTCAGGACCACATGACTTTCTTTTTTCTATTTAAAGAAAGAAATAGCATCCATTCTCTACAAATGCAGAGATTAGAACAAGATTGAGACCATAATAACTTGAATTGATGTGTTCCAAAGAGATTGTGGGATGAAAATTTTAGGACAGTCACCTCTCATAAATATAGATACATAGACTTATTTGAAGAAGACATGATTGTGTATAGAGAAATTTCTAAATACTCTATAAACAATAAGTGAATTTATCAACTTTCCTCAATATGAATCAATATAAAAAAAACCAAACTGTTTTTCTTTCTATATTACAGCAACAAATAGAAAATAAAAATTCACAATTGTAGCAATTACTATGACATAAAAACATCTGCATACCTAAAAGTTGGTATAACAACAGCAAGCAAGAAGTTTACATTGAAAAGTATGAAAATTTTAAGACCTAAGTAAATAAAGGATATATCATGTTCATGTAATTGGAAGACTCATTATTGTCAAGATATTTAATTCTACCATAAATTCATCTAGATTCAGTACAATCCCTGTTTTTGAAGAAATTGACAAACATACTAAAACTTACATGCAAATGCAAGTAGAAAAAGTAACCACTGAAAACTTGAAAAGGAATAATGAAATTGTAGGACTTACACTAGAAGGTATAAAAATGTATTTTTTTTCATAAAAGACATTTTAAAGCTATAATTTTAGAAGTATGTTACATGCAAAATGTTAGGAAAAATATATTATGAGAGTGCCTAAATCAGGCTTGTTCATATACAATCACCTGATTTATGACAATATTAATTTTCAGACTTATTGGTTATATGATATTTTTTAATAAGTGATGCTATGTTAGTCACTACCTATTTAGGAAAAAACACATCTTGGTATATCTTTACCTCACCCCAGACATAAAAATTAGTTATCAATATATAGCTGATATAAATGCAGTCCTCACACCAGAAACAAAATTTAATGATCTTTATTGCTGGTACAAATGCAATCAGTAAAACACTGACACATTTAGAGGAAAATATAGAACTCTTTTGTGGTCTTACTGTAAGCAAAGTTTCTTCAGAAAGACACAAAAAGCATTAAGTATTAAAAAATCAATAAACTATAAAATGTAATAAGTAAGAACTACTATTGACTAAAAAATACCATTAGGAGAGTTACAAAGCAACCCTCATAATGGGAGAATTTATTAGCCATAAGTTATATGATATATCTATTCAAAATGTATTTTTAAAAACAAAAAAATTTAAATTTAAAACCATAGTAATAAAAAGACAAACAAAAAGCCCTACTTGAAAAATGGGAAAAAGGCTTGAAGGGATATTATATAAAAGAGAATGTCCACATGAAGATAAATTTTGCAACTTCAGTATTTATCCAGAGAATACAGAATAAAACTCCTACCTATCACAATGGGGAAAATTGTTAAAAAAAAAAAAAAAAAAAAAACTATTGGGTATTGGAGAAGAACTGAGGCAACTGGAACTCTCATACTTTGCTAATGAAAATGTAAATTGGAGCATTACTTTAAAAACTTCTTGGCTCTATCTGCTAAGAGGACACGCTCTGTCAGTGTGTCCATACATTATGGTTCAGCTATTCCTACTTGGCATATATAGGGATGTATGAAAAATTGGATGAAAACATATAATTACCTTAAAATATGCCCTGTAGTGTTTATATCATCATTAATAATGGTAAACGGGGGCACCTGGGTGGCTCAGTCGGTTAAGCATCCGACTTCGGCTCAGGTCATGATCTCACAGTTCATGGGTTCAAGCCCCGCGTCGGGCTCTGTGCTGACAGCTCAGAGCCTGGAACCTGCTTCAGATTCTGTGTCTCCCTCTCTCTATGACCCTTCCCTGCTCACGCTGTCTCTCTCTCTCTCAGAAATAAATAAAACAATAAAAAAATAATGATAAAAAAGTCTGTAAACTACCTAAGTATTCATTAACAGGAGGATCGACAAGTGTATGCTGCTGCACTTCCACACTAAAACACCATATAGGAGTCAATGATAACAAAACAACTATAATGACATATAACATAAAAAGTTCCATTTGATCAATTTGGTCATGCTATAAGTATTGAAGATTATATTTAATGTCACTTGTAGGTAAGTTATAGATGTCTCTCATCAGATTCATTCCAATTTGTTAGCAATTTTTAAAATGTGGGTTATGTCCTAAATTTTTAAGTTAATTTTACTGTACTGTAAGAAAAATACAGAAAAGCACGTAAATCATAGGTATACAGCCTATAAATTTTACAAAACATCTATGGAATCAACCCCCAAATCAAGACACTTAACGCTATTAGGGCTCGAGTAGCTCCCCAACTCATGCCCTTTTTCTTTCACTACCTACTACCCACAGTGGCCAAAAATAACTGATAGTGTCACTTTTAACATTGTAGGCTGTTTTGGGAATGCATGTAAGTGATATGATACCATACTTATTGATTTATGACTTCTTTTACTCAATATTATGCCTATGAGATGTATCCATGTTGTTTTATATATCAGTGGTTATGTCTATGTAGTAAGTTAAAATCATATTTTTTATAACACCTATCTCTGAATTCTTAGGATGCTGTTAATTAAATTGTGATGAACTTTTTTTGTACATGGAAAGAATAAATTTTCCAATATTAAGAATAATTTTATTTTTCTTAAGAAATCACATCCATCTGTATTCTTTCTCATTTTTCCCATAAGTGACTTTCATATTAATGTAATGTCCATTACATAAGCGAATGCTCTTTTGAGTCTCAGGGACATACTTTTAAAGGGAGAGATTACTTGTTAATTTGTGGTTTTAGAGAGCTTATATAAATTGTCTTAGAACATTTTGAGTGTGTGTGTGTATGTGTGTGTGTGTGTATGTGTATGTGTGTGTTTGTGTGTGTGTGAGTGAGAGAGAGACAGAGAGAGAGAGAGATCAGCGTAGAGTAGTGATTCCAGTGATTCTTAATTGAGGAGCCATTTTCTCCCAAGAGGACATTAAGGCACTGTCTGGAGACATAATTGTCACAACTCTGAGGGTGCTGTAAGCATCTAGTAGATAGAGACCAACTATGCTGCTAAATACCCTGCAATGTACAGGGCAGCCTCTGGCAATGAATAATTACATCAGTAGTAGTAAGGATAAGAAACACTGGTGTAGACTAACTGGATGACTTTAATGGTTATAAGTTTAGCTTAGCCATGTTTGCAAGAAATGTATTTTTCTAGAAATTTAACCCTTTTTATTAAATGTTCATATTCATTGGCCAACTTTGTTCATTTTCCTTTACTATTTTAAGTCTCTTTTATAATTAAAGCTCTGTTTGCTATTTATTGTTAATATTATGTTTGTAGGTGTTTGAATTGGCTTTTGCCTTGTGCCAAAGATGTGTTAATCAAACTGGTGCTTTTATATTAATTTTATAGCTAAAGATTTGTGGGGCCGTACAGTTTGATAGTTTGATTTAGAACTTCAGATTCATGTTAGGCTCAGGCCTATTTTGAATTCTCAGAGATGGCTCTTTATTCATCCAAAGTCCATAAGTTTACTCATGGTCTCTCATTACCTATATGTATGTGTGTATACATGTATCTCCAATACTTTACTGAGTGCGCACTCAGTTTTATGAGCAAGTCCTGGTGGTAATTCCTTATCTGGCTCAGATACAAAGCATTATCTTCACCTGAGCATTAAAATCCAAGATCCTTTGTTTGTTAAGGAAAGGAGTGAACTATTCTCTACAGCCCAGCTAAATTATCAGCCCATGTATGTCCGCACCCCCCCTTACTTTGAGCTTCCTTTTCCAATTCAAGTTCCTGGAAATTTCTTACTAGTATTTAAATATTTTCCATGTGGTTAAAACAGTGTGCTTTAAAATGTTATCCCACATTTCTAGCTGTTTGTGATCAGGTGGATTTTCAAATTACTTAGATCATCATATTGCTGGAAATAGGAGTCATTGCATTATTTAAAATAAATAGCATTTTTGCAAGCTATTTGAAATATCTCATAATCTTGACTGAATTTCTATATCACTTGCCACTTCAAAAGAATTCCTTTATTTCACAGGGTATAGCTACAATAATGAAATAAAGAGAATAACATCTATGCTATGTTTTTTTTTTTTTATTTGGTAGAAACACTTTTGTTAATGTTCTAGGACAAAAAAGTCATTGCCAGGAGGCACCGGGGTGGTCAAGTTGGTTAGACACCCCACTTCAGCTGGGTCATGATCTCACAGTTTGCGGGTTCCTGGATTTGAGCCCAACGTCAGGCTCTGTGGTGACAGCTCAGACCCTGGAGCCTGCTTTGGATTCTGTGTCTCCCTCTCTCTCTGCCCCTCCACCACTCATGCTCTCTGTCTCTTTCTCTTTCTCAAAAATGAATAAACATTAAAAAAATTAGAAAAGAAAGTCATTGCCAGGCCTATCATTCTCTTATGTCAAATCAAGAATATATGTAAGTTATCTGATGTTGAGACATTTCTTTCTTTTTCTTTTTTTTTCTTTTTAACTCTTATGGAGATGTTCCCATTATACTAGGCAATTCCCTCTTCTTCATGAATTCCTGTCAGTCCTGGAAAATACAAACAATGGTGGATTTGTTACTATTTAATCAATTTATTTAGATATTTAAAAAATGGAGTCTTTGTGAGAGTCAATGTTTTTCAATTATCAGCAACAGGATTTAATTGCTAACTTAATTATAAATGTATGAATTTAATAAATAGGTACTAATTGACTAGAATAAAGGAAAAACCTGAAGAAGCAGACTTTGAAAAATCAAGCACTACAGCAGTTTTAGGCATTTTAATTATTATTGTATAGCTTCTTCAGAGCTCTAGGATGAAACAGGTCCAACTCTTCTCAATCTTTGTCATTCAGTTTGATTGAAATTCTTTGGAGAGAAAACCAGATTGACCCAGGTTTGGTCTTGTGCCCACCCCTTATCTAGTAGAAACAGAGAGTCTTCATGGAAAGTCTCACAAGGAGTTAGAAAGGGAGACCTTGGTTTTTGTACCTGTTAGAAACAATAACATGCCTCTATATAACAACCACAGAATCACATTGCCATATAACAATAAACAATTATTTCTATTCATGTCTCAGTGGGTTGGCTGTGGTTTGGCTGATGTTGGCTGGGCTTATCTGGACTTGGCTCTAGGACAGATGTTTAGCTCTGCTCCACATTTTTCTTTTTTCTGGGACTGGTGCATGGCATAGGGACATCTGTTTTTTTATGGCAATGGCTGAAGAGGTCAGAGGACACTGATATAAGTGTATTTGAAGCCTCTGTGTCATGTCGTCTAAGAATCTGCTGACCAAAGCAAGTAACCTAGCCAACATTGCATCAGTGAGGTGGGAAGGTATACTTTGCTCACTATTGGAAGAACTGTCAAGGATAAGAATACACGCTGGGGGTGAGGGAGGGATATTGAGAACAAAAATACAATCTACTCCAGCTTTCTAAAGGGTAATTTGGATGCGTTAGCAAAAGATTGGCCAAAAGATACGAGACTGGGAAAAATTTCGTATGTTCACCACAGTGTCTAAGGTGTCACTCAGAAAGTGCACTGCATAAAGAAGTAAATATAGGGAAACTTGAGAAACCACTTTTTGTTAACTGTGTTTTACAAAAGAAAAAGTTTATTTCTTTTAAATCATACACAATTTAATTTTGTATCATAATCAGGCTCCAGTTTAGTCTCTTGGTAAGAAATCTGGTAATATAAATTTCAAAGGGCACATATGGGGCTGAATCTAGAGGGCATCCAGATACTTTCTCCTTTGTCCCAAATACCCTCCTTTCCTTTGAAAACATTTATGTCTAGTAAATCAGACTGATATGTGCATAATTTCAATCATATTGGAGGAAAGAAATGTTATTTATTTTGGGGAGCTCTGAGCTACAATCCTGAAGTCTCTTTCCACTGATTTCATTCACCAGTTGTCCACTACGCTTTAGTTTCCAAACTCATAATGGTAGACATAAAAACATAGGGCCATTATAAGGAAACTACAGGTGAAAAGATGTGAGTTAGGGTAATATGTGAAGACCTACCCCTTAAGAGAAGTATTTTCCAGGGTTCTGTCCTTAGGTAAGGTCAAGGGAACAAATTTAGGAGTTTAGGTGGAGGAACTAAGACATATGAAGACATCAAAGTGCTTATCTCTTCAAGAAGAAAGCACAAGACTGAAAAGCACCCTTTTTAAATTTACTTGGGTGATGCCTTGCTTGTCTGGACTCTGTACACTAGAAGTCTGTTACACTTACTGGAATTTTTCGACGTTGAGCATATTTCCACCCAACATCTGCTTGCATTCCCATAGTGACATTGTTCTTCTTAAATATTTCTTAGGTTTCTTCTCTGTTTTGTTTTCTAATATCTGGGATCTGGACCTAATATCCAGGATAGTGTCTAGCATACTATGTGTGCTCTTTAAGTTTTAGAGAAAGAAGGAAAGCAAAAAAAGAAAGTCTCAACTGCCAAGGATATTCTGAAGGGAAAACATTCTATGAGTGCCCATCTGTGGAGAACCTCAGTTTTCCCAGGACTACAAAACATTATGCCGCTGCACGATGAGGACTTGGCAGTAGATTTCCACTTTAGAAATCCAGAGTTCTTACTTGTTGTGCCTGTCTCCTCTTGGGCTTGTCTGCCTCTTCGTTCTTCTAAGCATGACAGCGATATCAGCTGAATTTCATTCCAACTCTTCTCCTGAAATTGGAAAGCTTTGAGTTTCCCCCTTGGCTGCAAGGATCAAGTTTAAACGCTCTTTCAGCCTCTTGTTGCATAGGGAGCTTGCAGGATATATTCTGTCTTCGCCATGGAGAACAAGCCTCTCAAGCATGTGGTAGAAAACCTAAGGGGGTTGCTTGTAGACTGGAATTGGCCAGTGTAGTGAGCAGCTTGCCTCAGCCCTTATTGCAAACAGGCTTAATTCAGGCTTAGTTATGCTAAAACCTGGAAGGCCTGCCCTTTAAAAATTAAATCTGTTCTTTCACACAATTATTGGCTGAATATAAATTATACAGAGGTCCTAACGAAAGCTTTGCCACAGCTGTGAGAATAGTTAAGCACAAATCAGCTAGCTTAGCCTGAAAAACTGCCCATGGCATCAGGGAAGTAGAACTTTGGTCACATGTGTTTTGCTTTTCAGTGTATCAAATCGCTGTCATGGCAAAGGACTGTTTCCTGAATAATGTTTCAGAGGTCTGGGCTACTGTCCTTTTGGAGTGATCCACCTGCAGATTGGCTTATCGGAGAGATTTGGGGGGTCCAAAGCTGTATTTTATTTTATTTTATTTTATTTTATTTTATTTTATTTTATTTTATTTTATTTTTTAAATACTTCTTAAATGTTTACTTTATTTCTGAGAGAGAGAGAAAGACAGCGTGAGCAGGGGAAGGTCAGAGAGAGAGGGAGACACAGACTCTGAAGCAGGCTCCAGGCTCTGAGCTAGCTGTCAGCACAGAGCCTGATGCGGGGCTCGAACCCACAAACCGTGAGATCATGACCTGAGCTGAAGTTGGATGCTTAACTGAGTGAGCCACCCAGGTGCCCCTCCAAAGCTGTATTTTAAAATGATCCAGGGTTATTAGTATGTTTGAATAGTTCTTGTTTGGGTCTTCTCCTATGTTTGAATTGTCATTAACAACTTAATAATATATTAAATTTAACCATACGAAATTGACATTATTCAGCCATTTTTGATCTACAAAAAGGGCATTTTCAACATAGTTCAGCCTAATAGCTTTGATTTATAAAGCCATTTAAATAATTCTTATTTTAGTGTTTTAGGTATTTTAATCACTAAAATCTCAATCAGTTGATTATTATGAACAGGGGGAGACTGGCTCATCTTGACTTCTCTTTTTGAGACCTTAAGAGCTTTGGGACACAGTTTTACTTTGATTGACGTAGTCCTTCAGAAAGGAAAGGGGTCTTCATGCTATCTTATTTTTTCTTCCTTTGTTTCTTCCTTCATTCCTTCCTTGGTTCCTTCATTCCTCCCTCCCTCCCTCCCTTCCTTCCTTCCTTATTTCCTTCCTTCCTTCCTTCCTTCCTTCCTTCCTTCCTTCCTTCCTTCCTTCCTTCCCTTTCTCTCTCTCTCTCTTTCTCTCTCTCTCTTTCTCTCTCTCTCTTTCTTTCTCTCTCTCTTTCTTTCTCTCTCTTTCTTTTCTTTTCTTTTCTTTTCTTTTCTTTTCTTTTCTTTTCTTTCCTTTCCTTTCCTTTCCTTTCCTTTCCTTTCCTTTCCTTTCCTTTTCTTTTCTTTTCTTTTCTTTTCTTTTCTTTTCTTTTCTTTTCTTTTCTTTTCTTTTCTTTTCTTTTCTTTTCTTTTCTTTCTTTTCTTTCTTTCATTTGCCAAGGCAGATGTCCCGAGGGTTAGAGACTCCTTAGCTTTTCCCTGCCTTTCTCTGGGCTTCTTTCTTTCAAAAAATTCCTCACTTTGTTTTCTCTACTTGGTTGATAGTCTTGCATTAGATAAGAAAAAAAAAAAGATCTTCAAAGTTTTACTTAGAGTTCTGAAGAGGAACCACGGCTTTCTTTCCATAACATCTAGAAGCCGGAATAAGCTCAAGCAGCTGCGTCTTGCTCCTGAGCCAGGGTACTTTACTGGCAAGAGCTGCCACTGAGTCAGCCCTCCTTTTTACTGATGGTGTCATTCCAAACAGGTTACCTACCTATTTGAGCAACAGTCTGATCATTGGTAAAATGGGGTTAATTCCACCTACCTCACAGGACTAAAGTAATGACTAAATTTGTAATAGGCTGTGAAGTAAGCTCTGTCCATGGTAGACACTAAGTAAACATCATGTCCTTTTTATTTCTTTAGATTGTTTAAGCCCAGGAGAAATTGCAAGGGGAGGAATATGCAGTTTCAGACTTTGTTTTCCCTTCTTTTGCCACAGCTGATAGGGGTAATTAAAGGAGAAAGTGCAAGGAGTTTTATCTTCTGCACTTCCTTCACTAAAAGGTTTATTCCCCAGTAGTAGGCCTCTGTTCTAGGAGGGTGATGTTTTGTGCCTTTGTTGTCTTCCAGGGACTTGGCTGAAAAATTTGGAGTGGTTTGTGGAGTATAAGGGAAAGGGAACTACCAACATGATTTTCAAAACAGTTCAAAATCCAAAAAAGAATATTTATGATTGTGCAGATCACCTGTGTGAAAGCACTTTGCAATATTAGTTATACTAGAAATTGAAACTGGTAGTTGTAAGTAATATTATTACCATTTCCAGAATGCTAATGAACTCAAGTGCAGATTTCTATATATATGGTTGTAGGTATGTCCAAATGATTCATTCTGAAAGTTTTGAGGATTGTTAAGGACAAAGAGAAGTGATAAAGTCTTAAACCAATGACTCTGATTATAGAGTATAAAAGATATGGAAATGGTTTGTATTACTTAATTTAGTATACTTTGGAATATCTACTAAAAGCCCAGCACTATGCTAGGGACACATAGTCTCTTTTGCTGTTCCTTGCCTTGGTCTGTACTTAACTATATTTCCTTACTCAACCCCTGTTGAAAAAGCTCTGAGAGACCTCTGTCAGCTTCCTGGAAAGTTTCTGCTCAGAAACAGAGAGCTCTCTGTGTTGTATCTTTAGGGAACAGAAGTGTGATAGTTGATAGCTGAACTGGGTGCAAGTACAGCTATAGAACTGAGTCAACCGCCAACTGGAAATAGCTCCTTCCTAATTCAAATGAACTTCTTTATTTGTTTAATTTTGCCTTTAACTACCAGTATTGCTTTGGGAAAACTCTATTCTCTTTGGAAACACAGGTTAGAAAGGTGCCTCAGAGTATAAAATATAGGGACAGAAATACCAAAGAATCTATAATGTTTATTGTCCAAATCATACTTTTTTTTCTTTCTGTAGGCTCTTGTATTCTCAGCCCAGGAGAAGAGCTAAGACAAGCAAATTTTCACTTCAAGGGTTGAGAATACATTTTACACATGTTATATATAACATTGCCAGAGGCGGGATTTAAACTATTTTGAAATTCTGTAATTGGTGTCATGGTAACATAGTGGAGGGCTTCTGTGTAGTTTCAGGTGTTTTAGTTGTATTTGCTTTTTTTTTTTTCTCATAATGTTATATTCTTATTAAAAGTTTTCTTGTTAAGTGAACCTTAGTGTAGAATTGATGTTTTCTACCCAGACCTCCCTAGACAATATAACACTTGTATTACTATGGGGTGTGTTACATAACCATGATATACCTACTAATTTGTTAATGACCAATTTTTAAAAGATTCCATAATGTAGATTTCATTATTGATGTTGGATATAATAATGTGTTTCTTACATTTTTCACAGGTAAGTTGAAAACATCCATTTTGGTTGAATGCAATTATTTTTACCAGCATGATTAAAATATGTGGCATAAAATATAAGTTTTACTTAAAAGCAGGTATATATTTTCAAGCAAAATTCTTTTTACTTTAAAAGAGTTATACTCTGAGCAAAGATAACTCAGATAATTGCACTATTATCTAAATAGCCAATCTGGTATTTTTAGATTGATCTTTTTGTTTACAAAATGCAAGTATCCGTTTGGAGGAGTTTTCATTAGTTGTTCTGTAGAAACTGTTGTTACTATTGCTGATCGCATTTTGTTAATGGTGCATTAACAATATACAGAAGCTTTTAGGTTAGGTAAATGTTGCATAGTAAATTTTTGAGAGACGGGTACAAGAATATGCAAGTATCTTTTATAGGAGAGCATTGCTTTATTATACCTCATGCTTTTCAGATTATTTGTAGTTTTTACCTGTTGAACATAATGAAGATCATTGACCATTGTAAATTGTTTTGGTAAAACTATCTACCTTTCTCTTCAGGATCTCTGTATCTTTCAGTTGTGTAAGAGTGCTAAACTCACTAATGGAGGTATGAAGAGTCAAAGTGATGAAGGGAGGGAGTCAATATGTTTTGTGCAATGATTTTCTGGTGGGAGAAGGGACAAAAGGGGGCTGTTTTATTGTCAGAGCTGTCAATGGATGCAAACAAAAGTAAATTTTGTATTTGATGTTAACAGAAATTTGGCAACGATGAATCATGGAACTTGAAAAATGTAAAGCAAAAGGATTCCAAAAATTAAATAAATAAATAAAAGGAAGTAACAGAAAGAAATGGAGAGATATATATGGTTTCCTAGCCTCTTCCCTACTGTTATGATTGCTTACAATAATTTCATTAAATTCCATTGAGAAATGAAGATAGAAAAAAATGAGGTCATTTGTAATCTAATAATACTCAACTTATTTTGGTATATGGTATTCTAGATCTGGGTCTTGGAACAATTCCCCGTGGAATAGACTGTTAAACTCATCATCATTCAGTAGGAACAGCCTTTGTGCCAATAAGGCCCCAGAAAGAATCGTGAAGGTTTTTGCCAAAAATCTGTGTTCGTTTGAGGTAGGATCTCTACTCATCACTAATTTCATTTAGAATAAAAATTCACCCAAAGAGGTCAGATTTAGCATCTAGGCAGCTGAATCCAATTTAAGAGTACTTAAAAAGGTTCTATTATGCATGAAATTTATTAAAAAGAAAAACAAAGGATGGGGGAACAGCTGATCACCTCACATAAAATAGTCTATGTTGGTATTCTAGTGTTAACTACTGAGCTCTCATTACTGGGGTATTGCTGACATTTGGTGTAGATGGGACATTCGTGTTTTGAGATCCAGTTTTCTCTTCTGTTAACCTCAGATGTGAATTGTCTTTCCTCCATATAAACACACAGCTCTTCCTCGGAGAAAGCCTTACACCTTTAAATTTCATCTTCATGAGCTTTCTCCCTCACCAATTCAAATTTCATCAAAGCTACTAATACAGTTCTAGATTTACCTAATGCTGTTTACCATTCCAAAAACACACACAATGCAAGAGATTTTGGAAGTCTGGAGGATGGTCTCTCCTTATCTGCAGATAGACTAATGCCTACTAAAAGAATCTTCTAAAAGAACTAACTCAGTGCTGGAGCCTGCAGCTGAGCAGGAGAGTTCTAAGAGATTTTCAGGCATCCAATAATTCTAAGGGTTCTCCCCATTTATTCACATGTACATTATGCTGTGGTTATTTCTTGCCTCTCAGTTTAAGCCATCATTCCAACAATAGGATTAAAAATGATTTCAGTTGCAGCATAAAAGCTCTTGTTCAGCTTTTACATTGAACTATCTTATTTAAACCTGATTTCTTTTCTTTATTTTTTCTTTATTTTTTTTTTTTACAGTTTATTGTCAAGTTGGTTTCCATATAACACCAGTGCTCATCCCCACAAGTGCCCTCCTCCATGCACATCTCCACCCTCTCCCCCCCACACCCATCAGTCCTCAGTTTGTTCTCAGCATTCAGGAGTCTCTCATGGTTTGCCTCTCTCCCTTTCCCCCACTATTTCCCCCCTTCTTCTCCCCCACGGTCCACCATTATGTTCCTGCTAATCCTCCTATACGTGAAAACATATGGTATTTGTCCTTCTCTGCCTGACTTATTTCGCTCAGCATAACACCCTCAAGGTCCATCCACGTTGCTACACATGGCCAGATTTCATTCTTTCTCTTGCCATGTAGAATTCCATGGTATAAATAAACCACATCTTCTTGATCCATTCGTCTGTTGATGGACACTTAGGCTCTTTCCATGTTTTAGCTATTGTGAGAGTGCTGCTATGAACATTGGGGTACATGTGCTCCTATTCATCAGCACTCCTGTATCTCTTGGATAAATTCCTAGTAGTGCTATTGCTGGGTCATAGGGGAGTTCTATTGTTAGTTTCCTGAGGAACCTCCACACTGTTTTCCAGAGGGGCTGCACCAGTTTACATTCCCACCAACAGTGTAGGAGGGTGCCTACTTCTCCACATCCTCGCCAGCATCTAGAGTCCTCTGATTTACTCATTTTAGCCGCTCTGACTGGCGTGAGGTGGTATCTCAGTGTGGTTTTGATTTGTATTTCCCTGATGAGGAGGGATGCTGAGCATCGTTTCATGTGTCTGTTGGTCATCTGGATGTCCTCTTTGGAAAAGTGTCTTGAGTTATTAACAACTTACCTATATGCTCTTTGATAGTCAAAAATAAGTTAAGGGGGATTAACATTAACTGAACAGTATAGCACTAGAGTTAAAAAAATTAGTTAACCACCATAGTGAGACATATCAAAAAGTGAATAGCAGGAACAGACCAGAGGTTCGTTGTAGTCTCATTATAGAAGCTTGTGTTTGAATTTCACAAGATTTCTACATTTCAAACCGAATGCCAAGTTTCTCAAATGAAGTGACAATGGATACTTGTAAAGCATGAGAAATAAGGCATGAAGAGAATTTTAGATCATAACACTATAAGTAAAATAAATACATAAATAAAGTTAGGATTTCTAAATACAAACTGTTTTATTTCCAAAGATTTATGCAGTTAATATAAGAGACAGATAGTAGACATATCTCAACAGGGAAATATCTGATTCTATACTAGAACTCCCATAGATCCTCATAATTCTGGGAAAATGTGTGTGATTTTCTCTAAGTAGAAGGTTGGACAAATCAGTAGTTTCAAACAAATAACATTGCAGATGGAATTCCAGTATCACCAGCTCCTCTAAATGAAGCCCAGTCATGCCAGAAGACTTACATTCTTGTTCACTCTTGCTCTTGGTCCACCTACTCCTGAGAAAATACAGTTTATAACATCTGTAACAACCAGAGTAATGCTAATTTCATGTTCTTAATGAGGTTTTAGTAAAAAGTTGCTGATGATTAAAAAAAAAGGACTGTTAATGCAATGCAAATTACATGGAAGGCTTGTGTTGGTGGCATTTATTTACTAAGGCAATGGTTATCTAACCAATGCTTTTACAAATAATTAAATTTCCATTCAGAAAGAATTATTACAAGTTTTGCTGCCAAAGACTTTTTATTATGAGTATTCTGATTAATTGAAGGGACACTTATGACCTACGAACACATTTTGAAATCACTCGTTATAAACATACCCTTTATGTTCTATTCTGTAAGTGGGTCAAATTATTCTTTATCCCCTGAAAGTTCAAATTCACTATTCTAGATTGTATTTTTTTAAATTTATTTTATGTTTTATAGTAGCTATCAAATGAATTCAATTATTTTCTTTTACTGAACATTTGAAAAGAAAATTGTTAGTTGTCCCTTCGAGTAAAGTGAATATATGCAACAGTAGCAATGCCAGTATCATTTATTCTTTGTAATTTTTTTTCTGGATTGAGTGTTGTTTAATAGTGTTCTGAAATCATGATTTCTGCTGCACATCATCATCATCATAATCATATTTACCAAGAGCTTCTAATGCAACAGGATCTCTCTCTAAATATATATATATTTATATATATATAGATTTATAGATTTACATCTATCTGCCTGAAACCAGAGTTTACATAATCTCGAATGAGACAGACAAATAATGGAAAAGTTTATCCCAAGGAAAGATGGGTTAATAACACATTGATTGAGATCTTGGTCAGCCTTAATAATACAATTCCCTCTGGGTCTTTGAGGTTTGTGGGCATGTCAACACTCAATTTTAACTTTCTGCATTCTCTGCTTCCCACTGGAAACAATTTTTTCCTCTATTAAAGAGATTTATTCAAGGAACAGAATAAACAATTAGAAAAAATTTAAAAAGTTGTGTTCTTGGGGCGACTGGGTGGCTCAGTTGGTTAAGCATCCAGCTCTGGCTCAGGTCATGATCTCACAATTCATGAGTTCAAGCCTCATATCAGACTCTGTGATGACAGCTCAGATTGTGGAGCCTGCTACAGATTCTGTGTCTCTCCCTCTCTCTGCCCATCCTTGCTCACACTCTGTCTCAAAAATAAATAAACATTAAAAATATTAAAAAGTTGTGTTCTTAATTATGCTAAGCGAAATAAGTCAGAGAAGGACAAATACCATATGATTTTACTTATATGTGGAAACCACAAACCAAAACAAAACAAAACAGAAACAGACTCGTAATTACAGAAAACAATCTATTGGTTATGAGAAAGGGAAGTGGTTTGGCAGGTAGGCAAAATAGTTGAAAGGGTTTAAGAGGTACAAACTTCCAGTTAAAAACAATTAAGTCATGGAGATATAATATACAACATAGGGAATATAATCAATAATATTGTAACAACTTTGTATAGTGATAGATGGTAACTAAACTCATGGTGGGGATCATTTTGTAATATATAAAAATATTGAATTGCCACAATGTATACCTGAAAGGAATGGATATTTTATATCAATTATACTTCAATAAAAAAGTAAAAGTAGGTAACTATATAAGAAAAAGTGCACAGTGCATGAGTTTTAATTGAAATTATTAATTGAAATAGTGAGAACAATGACTAATAGTCATGATTATGCTGAATAATTAAACCAGTGAAGAACTTGAAAAACTGGAGAAAAGATGTGACATGGAGGACAGACCCAACATATAAATGATATTATATTTATAAAGTTACAGATTGAAAAATAATAACTGATGGAGATGTCATAATTAAAAAGTAATTACACTATACTATTCTAACTTGGAAAAAATTCAATCTTTGAATTGAAAAGGATTACTGTATGTAAATAAAAATTCACTTAAGAAATTTATATTTATTCATATGCTAGATTTTTGTTTTGCATTAAAAATTTAAAAGACTACAAGCATTCAGTCAGGAATATAAAATAGGTTCAGACGAAAGAAAAGGAGTAATCACACTGATTTCATATTTCTCATATAAAAGATTTGGATTAGCATCCAGAGAATTTCCTCAAATCTGAGAATTCTCTATGTGAAGACAACAGAAAAGCATTCTCAGATTTCTCACATTCTCTTCCTAAAGAATATTTTTAAATAAAGGCATAAAAATCATGACTTGATGATGAAAGAGTAAGTTGCTCCTACCAAGGGATTGAAGCCAATTAAATAAAGATCTGTCTTATAAATTAATGCAGTTTTCAAAGAAAATTTCTGAGCTTGACAAAGATGATTCAATAAAAGTAATTACAAGATACTGACATTTTACATTTTTTTAACATGGGAAAATAATGGTGGTCAATGGGAAAAGTTTATGAGGATTGGCATACTAATATTGGACACTATGCCCAATAATTAATAGATTATTTTTTTATTATCACTGCTAACTAGAAAAGATAAGGTGAACTAAATAAAAGCAAGCTGATTACAATGAAAACATTTCTTTCAAATAATTAGGAAAAAAAGTAATGAGAACACACATTGAGAATGTTATGAAACAGAATGTAATAGATAGTCACAGTTTTACAGACACATATGTAAATATAAAATATTAATAAACATTAATTTATTCCATTGAATGATAATTATCTTTAGGTGTTAGTTGGCAGATTGTTATAGATTTTTCACTTGTTTTTATTTTATACACTTTTAACAATGACTATCAATTATATAATTATACAAAACAATAATTTATTTTACTAGGTAGTGAAATTTAAACTACTTTTAAACACATAAAATGACCTGGCTCCATACTTCTATAGAGTATTTTCAGTGATGAAACTAAAGGGATAAATTAAATCTGATTATTTTTGAATTATTTAATTAAAATTTTTTTGATGTTTATTTAGAAAGAGAAACAAAGAGAGAGAGAGAGAGAGAAAGTTCAAGCAGGCTCCTTGATGTCAGTGCAGAGCCAGACATGAGGCTTGAACTCTCAAACTGAGATCATGACCTAAACTGAAATCAGATTTGGATGTTTAACTGACTGAGCCACCCACGCTCCCTTTGAATTACTTAATTTAAGTCATTTACCTTTTTAATACATAATGGGAGTAGCATTTATTAAAGAAAGAGAGGTTTAGTTCTGTATTTATGATATATTCAACTTAATACAAAATTAAAATTGAAAGTAATTAATATAACATGCAAATTGAGAGAAATAGTTAAGATGAGCCTTAAAATTATTAAGAGTGCATGCAATCAACATTATATTGAGGAATCAAAGAATTTGTATCGAAAAAAAGTGTTCAAAGCAAGACCAACATTGGGTTTCATTTTGTTTTGAGTCATCCTTCAGAAAAGTGCACAAATATAGGAATGAACATTTTGGGAATGAGCATATCTGATATTATTTAATTTTAATAGTTTTTAAAATTTAGGTATAATTTATGATAGTTTTAGATGAGTTTCAGGTGTACTCTATAATCCTTCCACAATTCTGTACATTTCTCATTGCTTATGGAAGTAAGTGTACTCTTAATCCCCTTTATCTATTTCACCCATTATCCCAGTCACCTCCTCTTCTCTCTGGAAACCACCAGTTTGTTCTCTGTATTTAAGAGACCAGTTTTTTGTCCGTCTCTTTTGACTTTGTTTATTTGCTTGTTTTGTTTCTTTAATTCCACATACCAATGAAATCACAAGGTATTTGTCTTTCTCTAACTGACTTAATTTCACTTAGTGTCATATCCTCTAGGTCCATTCTTATTGCTATAGATGGCAAGATTTTATTCTTTTAATAATTCTCATCCACAGATTTATAATTGAATGAGGAAGGATGCTAAGAATTTGCCCTTCTGTTACAATTTCAACAAGAAAAATTAGGTAAGAAATAACACATGTCTGAACTTTGGACAAGAAAGAGCTTACCTCCAATTATGGGCTGATTTAAGGGCTGTTTAATGTGATTTGTCACCTGGTTGAAGGTTTGTTACTAACAAGTAGGAAGCTCATCTTCAATAAAAGTTCATTGTATGTATTGTTTATAATTGAAATTAGATTGAGAAATCAAAATACCTTCATATTTTGAAGTTACATTGCTATGGAAGCAAAGATTACACCCTCTTGTAAAAGTACCCTTTTATGAAAACTCTGTATGGTAAATATGTTTTGTTCCAGAATTTCCTCAGGAGAGTTAAATGGAAGAAATCTAAGGAGCTAGATGTGCTAGAACCTATTTTGGTCCTTGGAAATTGCATTTGTCACCCACTTTTCTCTTCCAATACCACCCACCACAGGCTGACTCAATAGGTGGAGCAGGTGTCATGGATTCCAGTGAGCTCATCAAGGGTTGAAGGTTGCCCCCCTTGCAGGCACTACTGAGCTCTTCATCTTCAATCCCAGTGGGAACTCACCATTCATTGTTGACTTAAATATTTAGTTGACTTGTACAAGAATTTAGACAACACTCATTTTGAGTTATTTTATTTCTTCTGGTTCTGATTATGAAGGCAAATGAATCAGAGATTAAGAGACATGATGATACTTTTGTACCAAATTTCAAATATAGAAAGTCTCTTGAAATATACTTCTTTGTTACATTGGCTAAACATACAACTTCCGCTTATGAAGCTTTAAAGCTCCTAAGATTTGAAGCCATTTTCTGCATAATGATGCCACATATGAAGTTAGTTTCTCCTATGTCAAGTTTTAGGAGAAGGATTGAGGAAAGTCGTTCAGTATCTTACATTTATTTCAAACAAGCTGTGGTGAATTCAGGGTTTGAAATACATTGATTCTTATTCTATAAATGAATCTCCTCTTTGGTTAGACTCATATGCTAACAAATGATTTTCTCTTATGTAGGTTAAACATTATGAAATTTTATTGTATAATTAAGAAAATAAAGTTAAGTCACAAATATCTGTATGTGTAGGTAATTCATTTTTCCTGCTCATCCCCAAACTTAATTTGAGCTCACTAAAGTTGTGGAATTTACATTAATTATAAAGACAGCCTGGGGTAATATAGGAAATACTTAGACTCCCTTAGTTTTAAGCTTAGCCCTCTACCTCTTTCATATTTAGGAGGATATAACATTGGAAAAATTAATAAAAGCCTGAAAGATTCATATTCTTCATCTATAAATGGGGAAAAAAGATAAATACTGCATAGGAACATTTTGAGGGTTTAATGAGGCAATATATTTTAAATGCTTGATATTATTTAATTCATGGTTGATGTAAAAAATATTTTCGGCTTCTGATCATCTTTTGTTGAAAGCTGTGAAATAAATGTTCTAAAGCAGGCACAAAGAGAAGAAACCTAGACAATTCACAGACAAAAAACAAAAAACAAAACAGTCTCTGGATGATCATCTGCAGTTATAGCAATTGAGACAGATACTATATTTCTTATTCTTTTTGTAAATGACATAGAATTACTAACTCTTATAAATGTATTCAGTTTTCAAAGGAGCATTCTATGGCATTTAGGATTTATGTATGTATCCAAACTCATCAAATAGTGTACATTAAATATGTAGAGATTTTTATATACATTATACCCAAATAAAACAAAACAAAAAAATACCCTCAGCAAATAATTACTCAAGAGTTTCCTTGAAAAATATAGTGAAACAACATGTTTCCAGTTTACTGTTTTTAGTGTTAACTCATTTTCTTGCACTACATTTTACTAGATTTCATAATTCTCTTAATATTTAGCAAAGTAAAGCAACGTCTAATATAACAATTCAGGCAAATACTCTTGAGAATGAGATTCAGTGAGGTATTTTAAAATTATAATTGCTCACTGACACCAACTGATGCAGAGACTGCTATGTATCTGTATCAGTTAGCTACTGCTATAATAATGATATATAACAAACAGTTCCACAGCCCTACCTCCCCATCTCAGTAACTTACAACAATAAGCTTATTCTCACAGTTACAGGTTTTCAGGCTGATCAAGGCTGGGCTAAAATGAGTTGCTCTGATTCAGGCTATGGGATGGCTGGGCTTGCTTCCAGATTCATATCTGCCCAGGTTCTGGTCTATTTCACATATCTCTCATCCTCCTTGGGGCGTGCTCGTCTCAAGGTTAAGGAAGAAATACAAGGGCTATCTAAAAATTCCTAACCACATTAAATTTTTTACTTTTATCGCTTTTGCTAACTTTTCCTTTGACCGAAGGAAATCATATGGCCAAAGCCAATATTAGTGGAATGGGAGAATACACGGTGCTCACTCCCCTGAGATACAGCAAAGTCATATAACAAAAGGTATAGATAGATACATGGGCAGAGTGAAAATGTGAGAAGAATGAGCCAATCTACTATGGTGTTCTCCAAACTTTTTCCCTAAGTAAACACTAAAATTTCATTTTCCTTGCAGGTAGGTGGTCCCAAGTGTCTGAATGATGCCAGGTCAATGTGGTTAGAAGTGAGGAATGACACTTATATGGTTGGCTCATATAAACTATGTCCTGCTATTCTCCGTGCTCCCTCTTTACTGGTCTGCTGGCTGAATGTAGGGGAGCCCAAGGCCCTAGAATAATATGTCTGAGTTATACAGTGGAAGGAAAGTGGACCTTCATTTTATATAATGGACTCTCTGAATAGCCTTATGCTGGCCTATGACATTAGGGATAAATAAACTTATTGTATGAATCTTCTCATATTTTTGGCATTATATGTAATAGTAGTTAGCTACCATATTTGACTCTGCAACTTATTAACATCTTTTCTAAATATTCAGGCATCTAAAATAATTTTACTCATGACCCTTAAAATAAGAAATAAGAGACCATCCTCAACAATTCTGTCAAGAATGTGGGGATCTAATAGGACATGACCCTGGAGCTGCATCATTTAGTGGATTGAGGGGAGAGAGTGGTTACAGACTGAGAAGCTATTATTTATAGTGGTAGGATGGATTTCAGTGGATGCATATGCATATTTAAAGGTGCTTTCGCACTAATAAATATGACAGAAGTGGCTGGAGAAAAGCTTGAAAAGCTGTGAGCATAAATTTTGTTGCTTAATCTCTTTACTCCCCCCCCACCAAAATTATTACATATATATGGCAAAAAATTCAAATTGTGTTAAAGGATATACATTTGAAACCTAAGTCTTCATGTCTTCTTCCTAGACATAACCAAGTTAATGATTTCCAATATAAATCAATCCTCAAAAAATTTTTCTTCATGTATACCCTACATATACCTGGTGGTAATTCTTAATGCTGGTACGAATACTGATTTCTATACTTTCAAGAATTGAGCATTAAAAGCTACACCTTTTTTTTTTTTATCCACTGCTGTATACTAATGCCAGATGGTACCTTGACAATATCTGAGGTGATGCTGTGTGACAGTACCTATTGTGACGATCAGAATTTATGCTTCAAAGATTTTATGACTTGCAGAAGATGCCAAATTTCCATCTAACCAAAAATATTATGTTCATCCCCAATGCAATGTTAAAATATTCAAATTTACTTTGATTTATTTCTACTTGGGAATGCAATCTGGAATTTAGGGAATGTATGTTTTCTGTAGCAAAATGATGCATGATTGCAGGTGAAATTATGTAATTTCTGTGAGTAGAACGAGGGTGTACGATCTGAATCTAAGCTATTCCACTCACTTTCCTGACAGTGCCGTGGGTTAGAGATTATTTCTCTTCAAGTGACAGGGTCTTTTGTGTACCTCTACCTCTGCCCTTAGTAGGAGCTTAGATAGGGGACTGAGAGTCCAGTTTCCAAAGCTGCAAACCACACTTTGAGTGAAGAAGAATTGTGAGAGGTCATTTGTACCACTGGCGTCCAGATGGCTTTGAAATTTTGAAGAAGCTCGGTGTGGAGGCTGTTTGGAATCAAGGGCAGATTTGAAACCATATGGGACTGTTTTAGTCTAGAAAAGTTAAAATTTATAAAGAGGAATGACTAAAAATAAACCCACTCTTGGGCAGTGGCTAGGGGAGGAGCCATCCCTCAGAGTTTGGAATACTGGGTTCTTGGCTTCTTGTCACAAAAAATGCGAATTTTCTCCTCCCCTCCCCTCCCCTTTCTTGGCCTCCTGTGACCCTCCATCATTTTGTTTCCTGCTTATTTTTTTGAATGGAGACTTTATAATTTTGTTGTTTACTGTCTGTGGTGCAGGGACTGTTACTGTCAGGTCTGTTGAAAGGCTGCCATGGAAAGGGTCAGTGTAGTCATTTGTTTTTTATGGAACCTCCTCTCTATGCCGGCAAAGCCCTAAATCATACCCTTGTTCTGGTAGACAAAGTAAGTGACAAAATGGGTATTTAAAACAGGGGAAATAAAACATCACTCAAAAATCCCTAACAGAATTGTTTATTTTACTCTCACCTTTAATCACAAGTGGAATTATTCTTTATTCACAAATACAGTGAATCTAAGCTTTTAGCTGAGCATTTAGTGGAACATCTACCCAGTAAGCTTTGCTTATGTTGCACACAGCTACCCTGAGGAGTGATTTGAATTTAAATGTGATTCCCTTATTAGTTTCTGCTAACTGCAAATATCCCGGGCACTTAATTAAGTGGCTGAGTAATGTATGAATGCTCACTTCTGCTTGTCATGCAGAACAAAGTGATGTATTTATATTCCATGCACAATATGAAATTTAATGACACGGGCAACAGTAATTTAGAAAACCTTTGTTTTTATTGTCCTTGTTTTTGCTTAAGCAATTTCTCCGCTTTGTCATAGTTTGGCCAGGACAGTGATATAAGACTTGGTCCAAATGTTAGCTGCTGGCAGGTGACATTTCCTAATAAACCAGAGGTTCTTCTGTGCCATCTAATGACTTAAAACATTGGTAGGTTTTAACCATGTTATTTTGGCATTTGTTCCTTACCATAATTTTTAATTTAGAAACAGAGAACACTCGTTTTATTTAGCTGTTTAACCATTGAAACAAAAGGGAAAAGGTAGATTCTCCTAGGATTTGAATGAATACATTGGATTGCAAAGTAAACAAATAAAAAAGCAGCTAGTACTGCTTTTGAACACTGGATTGTGGGGAACAAAAACATTGAGACCACGTCTCCTGATAAGTACTTCAGAGAATGTTTTTCATGTCTGTAGGTTTTCAAAAATTTTATATATATGTAAATTTCAGGAATCCAAAAAGTCAGGAGTGTTCTCTTTGACATTCAAGGTCAATCCCAAAGCCAGGACCCTGGTTTCCCTCTCTCCCATTTCTCTGGGTCTCTCTCTCTTGAGCTCGCATAATACTTCAGATACCTCTAAATTAAATGTTTATGTTTTGGGCTGTGCATATGTTTGTTCATTTGGACAGCTGTTTGATTTGTCAGATGGTGCTCCTGTGGTGCAAAGCAGAAGGAATTCATGTCCTCTCTATTTCAGTTCCTTTGCTTCACATGTGGGGTTGGGAGGCTCCTTTAATTGGAGTCTCAGCTCTCTCTCTCTGTTCTGGAAATCCTAACCTCAATTAGTCCATTCTCTTTATTTAGACCATTTCATTTGTTTCCTAATGGACTTTGGTGGGTGATGAATTGGGTCAAAGTTGCTGCATATTACTTCCTAGTATAAAATATATTTTATATCCTGAATTCTCTACCATGAGAAAGCTACAGCCTTCCTCTGAGCTATAATTCCTGACTGTTTGGGGAAGTGTGTGTAAATTATGTAGCCCTGCTTTCACAGACCTGGATCATCTCATTCCCGCCACCCCAGGCACACCCTACCCAGGACCACCCTACCCCAAGGCAGCATGACGTCAGGTTACTGGGAGAATGTGGGGCCTCATGGTTACTGACGGAGAAGTCCCACCGCATGGTCAGTTCTTGGCAGTGCTTTTCCTTGCTCTCACTAATCATAAACTGTTCTGTGTAAAACGATTCTTACATTTGGCAAAATTCATAGTTCTGATTTGAACATATTTCAGTCTTTGCTGTTCTCTTATCAAACCCCCAATTTTAGGTGTGCTGACAAGTTACTGAGCAAGGGAGTGGGAAAACACTGTAAAAGCAGCAAAAATTCCAGGAGCTGTTCTGATCTCCTAATCTCTGTGCACCTGCATTTGATGGGCTTTCTCTCCCTGGCTCTGAAATCAAATCTTCTGTCTCAGCCCTTTCAGCCACTGTGACCTCACCATATGCCCCTGACTGGAGAGAAGCCCAGGTTGGCTGCTTGTGATCAGAGTCCACATATGTTGAGGGGAGGGACCCCAGAAGGTGGCTGACAGTATTCCCTTCGCTAGCAGTCTCTTCAGGGAAGAAAAAGGTGTGTCCTATGCTTGCTTTTATGCTACAGACTGTATTCAAACTCCAGCTCAAAGTGACCGTGGCCAATGATAGCACCTTCTTTAACCATCCAGCTAGAGAGCTCAGCTGTGAACCTTATTCATCTTGGCAGAGAAATATCCTCCTCCTTTTTTTTTTTTCTTCTTTTTCTTTTTTTTTTTTTTCTTTGTATGAAGAGCAGTGTCTCTCAACATTCAGCTAATCAGCAGTGACAAGCCCCATTTGACTGTTCACTTCTCCAGTGAAGCTTCCAGCTTTTAGGCATCAAGATTAGTGAGGCTCTCTTCTGGGTGGACCAATTTGTTTCTCAGTGACATAAGAGCATTGCCTGCGGTGTGCACTGGGTAAGGCTTGTCAGTTGAGATATAATTTTGCTTTTTTGATGGATTTTCCAAATATTTACTACAAGCTAAAGAGTCTAGAAATACATATGCCCCTCTGTCTCTCCTAACCACATTAGATTCTCTTTATTTAAAAAATTTTAACATTTATTCATTTTTGAGAGAGAGAGATAGAGAAAGTGTGAGCGAGCGAGCATGGAGGGTCAGAGAGAGAGGGAGACACAAAATCTGAAGCAGGCTCTGTGCTGACAGCTCAGAGCCTGATACCGGGCTGGAATTCGCAGACCTCAAGATCATGACCTGAGATGAAGTTAGACACTAAACCAATTGAGCCACCCAGGCACCCCACACATTAGATTCTTTTTATCTGGACATCTGGTCATACCATAAGAGCAGAATATCAGGGTCATAAAGATACTTAAATGTTTACTGTATATTTCCATCTGGTCTTCATTCTTAACCATAGTACTTTTCTGTCATCTAGCCTAGGTTTGAATGCTTTCAGAACCAGTAAACTCATTTTCTTCAAAAGCAGACACTTTTGTCTTTGTTTTTTTTAACATGCTTTTTTAAAATATTTATTTTTGAGAGAGAGAAACAGTGTGAGTGGGGGAGGTGGAGAGAGAGAGGGAGACGCAGAATCCAAAGGAGGCTCCAGGCTCTGAGCTGTCAGCACAGAGCCTGACAGAGGGCTCAAACTCACAAATGTGAGATTATGACCTGAGCTGAAGTCAGACACTTAACCGACTGAGCCACCCAGGTGCCTCTTGTCTTTGGATAATTCTGTTAAATAGGAAATCCATGCGCGTGCGCACACACACACACATACACACTGCCCCCTTGCCACTAACTCATCTCTCTTCTTTCCTTGAATTGTACCAGAAGAATCTGCAGGAAAGATGTTAAATGGAACACTTAATGATTCTTGCTAAAGTCCAGCTTCAGCTTCCCATACCAGCCTATCAAGATACTTTTTTATCTTAATCTGATATATAAGGTACTTATTCTCTCCCCTGATCTGACATCTGCAAGTATGATTGGTGTATATTACTGAGAAGCAGTGTAGACTAGTACTTAAGTGGTGTTATGGGTGAGATGAGCCTGGGTTCTAAGCCTGGCACCTCTGCATAACCCATTCTCCAGACTTGGAGCCAGTTACTAGACCTCTGTAAGTCTAAGTTTCTTATTTTATGGGAAAAGGTCTATTTATTTCCTCCAAACTTAGTATAACATTTACATTTTTTAACAAAAAGAAACATAGGTTAAATTTTGAATTACCTTCCAAATGTAATTGTTACACTATCAGAGTCAAGTATCATTTCTTAAAATCACTTTATTAAGGTATGCTTGACATGCAAAAAGCTATACATGTTTAATGTATACAACTTGATGAGTTTGGGGATAAATATATACCTGTGAAATATCATTACCATCAAGATCATAGACATATCTATCACCTTCCAGAGTTTTCTACCAGTCCCTTTATTATTATTGTTACTGGGGTTTTGTTTTTGTTTTTGCCTTTGTTTGGAGAGCATAAGTTGTTTATCTATAAGAAAAGGATATGATGATAATACTACTTCATACAGTGGCTTTCAAGAGTACAGGGGATGATACACAAAGGATGCTTTGCAAAGTGTTTTGCACATACTATTTAATAAATGTCATTATTATTCAATTATTACTTCCTATCCTGTATTCACAATGAGGACCACAATGTTTATAAGGAGTGAAGAAAGGCCAGACCCTTTTAATTATATATCTAGATATTACTTAGATTGGTGTGGATCAATTTAGTAAAATATCTGGACATAATTTAATAGGTAAGAGCATAGCTACTTGTACTAGCATCCAGATAATTTTTATCCATCTCTCCCATATGGGTATCTTAAGAGAGGTTTTCCATCTGCGGTAAAGACTGACAAAGGTAGACTGTTAATATTTGTTTTCTATGAAACTAGATTATTAGGACTCAACTTTTTCGATTTTACCTTCATCTAAGTATTTCTTTTATTAAGTTTCCTGTAGCATTTTCCAGAAAATATTTTAAGCAGACTCTACCTACTTCTTGAAAGTGGTAACTAGTTTTTCTATCATCGTCAGTATTCTTCTGTGGTCACCTGTCAAGCCAATAATCTACTTTGCAAGTGCCCTCCTTACTCTGGTAGGCATTCTTTTTTTTTTTTTAATTTTTTTAATGTTTTATTTATTTCTGAGAGAGAGAGAGACAGCGTGAGTAGGGATGGGTCAGAGAGAGGGAGATACAGAATCCGAAACAGGCTCCAGGCTCTGAGCTAGCTGTCAGCACAGAGCCTGACACGGGGCTCAAACTCACGAACCGTGATCATGACCGGAGCTGAGTTCAGACGCTCAACCGACGGAGCCACACAGGCGCCCCACTCTGATAGGCATTCTTGAAGATTCTCTTCCATGAATTTTATTTTAGGATTCTGGTAGTTGAGAGTTGTTAAACTAATTTGGCATTGTTAAATGATGAAAGGACAGCTACCCCAATTTTATCTTAAGAACTGCTGGACTTTGTATCTCTTTAGAACCTGAGATTCAGTAAAATAAATGTTCAGAAATGGAAGAGGACACACAGACACTCAAGTTCTCTTTGTGGAGTATGTTCATTAGCTATTGGGATATAAAACAAAGTAAGGAAGTTGTATTGAGCGCCATGTGCCAGATATTGTTTAAATTCATTTCATAAACCTTATTTTATTTGCCCTTGAAAACAATCTCATGATGCAGAGTGACATTACTGGCTTTTCATACAGGAACACACTGAAGTTCAAAGTGTCTTGGCTTGCCCAAGACACTTATAAGTAAGTAGCAGAGTCTAAATTTAAAATAAGGTCTTACAGATTTCATTGGGCTCATGTAGACTTGAGAAAAGTGTATACATTATAAATGAATCAAATACTACATATATGTAGAAATTAGATATTTCATAAATTGATATCTGTAGTCCATTTCAATTTCACTTTATTAATGCTCTTGAGAGAAGCGAACCAAATGTGTGTGTGTGTGTGTGTGTGTGTGTATGTATACATATATATACACACCATATGTATACCATCAATCTAGGAAAGTGGTTCTCTTTTCCTGGCATTTCTGAGGTAAAACTGGCTTTGGAAATTAAAATGGTGGTAGTGTTAAATATTTTAGAAAAAAGACAAAGTGTAGCAGAGTGTACTAGTTTAAATTTCTTTTCAGTTTACTGAAACCAGTCAGACTAAGGATGGTAAAAATAAGATTGGTTAGCATTGTGCTGGTTTACAAAGTGAATGACATTAGTTTACTCTAAAGTCTATCTTCTTTGAATAAATTTAGAGAACAGGTCAAATTCAGCATTATAAATGTCATGGACTAAGTACAGAAGGGATTTTACTCTAAGAAGGCTGCACCTTCACTAATCTAAGCTTTTTATTTATTAGAGAAAAGTGTTAAAAGGCAGTCCTACCTGCTAGTTCAAGTACACTTTATACTCCTGACAAGTTTCTGCAGAAATCTCACTAATCACATGTTGGTTAAAGCTGGCAACCCTGCTTTGTTCACTTTCTCAGTATGCAATGCAACACTTTCCATTTCTGGGAGCATCTTGGGGTATAATCCAATTCTCTGGTCTTATTTGACATTTATATATACGTATATATACATATATATACGTATATATATGTATATATATATACATATATATACATACATGTATATTACATGTATATTACATGTATATATATGTAATCAGATACCATATGGAAATTGCTAATGTATATCCTGCTTTGGCAAATTAGCATGACTGTAATGCATATTTGCATTTGATGATACAGGAATAACCTCAAATGGCTATAGAGTAACAAGAGGTTCTTTTCCAAGATGTGGGAAATACTGAAAAGTTTTAAATGAGTTTAGTTGTTCCCCTTGCTATGTAAAGGCACCTTTGGAGTTGTAAATTCAGTCACGTTCCAAATAAAAGGCTCAGTGTCTTTAAAAGATAAACTAAGGTGCATGAAAATTTTAAGAGCTTATGTGAGAAATCATCGATTCAAATTGGGTAGCACTAAACCAAAAGTGGCTAGGAGTACTCCTAGACAGGAGCTGGGAAGAGGTTTTTGTAGAGCAGATGGGAAGCAAAGCAAGGAAATTATTTGATTGGCTACAGCTGAAGTGATAGCCTTATTTGGGAAGGCCTAGTTAGTTCGCTGTTTGTGGTTGGTTGTTCTTTAGTTTCATTTTTTTATATACAAGTGCATTGACTCTGACTTAGCTTTGTTTGCTTACATGGGCTACCAAGACATGAGAGCCACCCCAGTCTAATGGCCTTGTTTAATTACTGTAATGACGTGAGTTTGGGAAATAGAGAAGGAAAGCCTCATTGCTGCTGCTAATTTTCTTCTTTCACTACTAACAATAGTATGAGCCCCATCAGCACTTACATATTAGTGAACATGGTTCCTTCATGAGCATTTTGAAGTTGCTTGAATTCTAGTTTCATGGAAATATTTTACACGAGTGCCATAATTCCTGCCTCTGTCATTGCCCTACTCTCAGGCTTCCTTGCCGTGACCAAGGATCTGAGCCAAGGGCCAGTCTCTTCTTCTAAATGGAATCTGGAGTTCTGACATATGATTTCATTGCCTACTCTAATGACTGCCAATCTTGATTGACCACCATAAGCACTTGTGAATCCTTCTTTTCAAAAATTACTCAGATTCTTATTTCCGCAGATTTTAAAGAAGCACTTCAGGCAGTTCTCATGAGAAGCCACATTTACAACCACTACTCTAGTCAGGATTGGAATATACCATTCCCCTCTCTAGTTCTCACTTTCTCTTTCCTTTCTTATCCATAAATATTTTTAAACATTTAATTGTTCACTGGGCACCATTATATAAAGACTACTAAGACCATTCCTGCCTTCAAAGAAATTATAGTCTCTCTTAACCATGTGCATTATATCTATTTAAATAAAACATTTTTAACACTTTTTTTTTTTTTTTTTGAGAGACAGAACACAAAGCTGTCAGCACAGAGCCCAAGGTGGGGTTTGAACTCACAAACTGTGAGATCATGACCTGAGCCAAAGTAGGATGCTTAACTGACTGAGCCACCCAGGTGCCTCACAATGTGCATTTTCATCATCAAGAAGAGTTTCCACCCTTCCCAAACCAAAATAAAGCAAAAACTCTTGAATCTTTTTAAAGAGCTGTTTTTTAGGCTTTTTAACAATTGAGGTTCTCTTTATGATCACCATATATGCTGTAGATGATTACCAGGACTCATAAGTAGATCCAATATGTATATTTATAATTCTTTTAAAAAGCATTTTAAAAAACAATTAGACAATGAGAGTGGTCTTAGTAAATTACCGTCTTATCAGTTACTTCATATCTGCTTTTTACGTATATACTATGGTTATCTTTTCCCAAAATATTTCTTTTTTTTTAAGTTTATTTATTTATTTTGAGAGAGAGAGAGAGAGAGAGTGAGCAGAGGAGGACCAAAGAGAGAAGGTAAGAGATAATCTTAAGGCAGGCTCTGTGGTGTCAGTGTGAACAGAGCCCGATGTGGAGCTCAAATTCACAAACTGTGAGATGATGACCTGAGCCGAAACCAAGAAGTGGACACTTGACTGACTGAGTCACCCAGGTGCCCCTTCCCAAAATATTTCTAAGTTGTCCCTTGTGTAATCAAACTCCTTTTGTAAGCCAACACCCATTTCTCATACACCATAGAGTAACTTCAATCATTACTATAAGGTCCACTATGTGTTAGATATTCAATTAGGCATCTTGTTGATGTGTAGAGGCGTTAATGAGTATACAGCATGGATAACATGGATCAGAGTACCTCACATATGAAATACAGGTTATGGAACAACAACAACAACAATAATAAATAACACTATTTTATACACAATAATTTATAAATTAGATTTAGTACCCATGTTATAGCTGGGTAAGTTAATTATCAAAGAGTATTGTCTCTTGACTCATGGCTGAAATTTGATGCTCTGGAGTTCGAACCCAGGCTTCAGGAATTCCAAAAGGAATATATATTATACTATATATTACAATACATATTATATATCATCTTGACACAGGACTAATAATTATGACAATTAATATGCTTTTAGATTCCTTGAAGTCTTTTCAGCTTTTTAATACCTGGAATTACTTTCACAAATCTTTGCATTTTATTAAAAATAAAGAAAAAAGACAATTTAAGAACCATATATATACCTACCCTAACAAATGAAGTAGTGATTTTATCAAGAAATAAGGTAAGTCAAATAAAGATGATGGATTCAGTTTTTTCTCTTATTTACTGCTATGTATTTTATCACTCATTCATTTCTCTCTTTATTTAAAATATTTCTCTCAAGTTTTTACTATGTGGGTTAAACAGTATTATTCATTTAGGTTAAAAGGTCACTTCTTTGGGGCAACTGTGTGGCTCAGTCAGTTAAGCATTCAACTCCTAATTTCAGCTCAGGTCATGATCTCAAGGTCTGTGAGTTTGAGCCCTGCATTGGGCTGCTCTGACAGTGCAGAGCCTGTTTGGGATTCTCTCTTTCTCCCTCTCTCTGCCCCTCCCCTGCATGCATGCATGTGCTTTCTATCTCAAAATAAATAAATTAACTTTAAAAAAGATTATCTTTTCATAGGAAATAAGTGAAACTAAACTAATTTTCCTTAACTCCCACTATACTTACTAGCAAATTATACCAGAAATATTTAACCCATACTTGACTTCTAAGTACTGGATAGATGAAATATGCACATCCATAAAATCTTCTTAACTACCTTGTAAGTTATCACATAGAGAATAGATGCTTAAACATGTTTTAATTTAATTTAAAATGGTAATAAATAGCCAAAGAATATATCTCTCCAAGAACTTTTAGAAAATAGCAGAACTATCTTCTTTTGTTAAGAGCAAACTGCCTACAGGGTAAATTAAAATTTTTTTGGCCATCCTTTCTCGCCCTGGTATTGTACTGTTCAACCTATCTATGATACTCATTCCTGAAGCTCAACAGACAATCACACGTAGAAGTCTGACTAAAAATAGAGATAATAAGCTTCCATGACCTGACTATCCACTTTGTCTCATCAAATACAGACACGCACACATACACAAACATATACACATTCTCCCCATATATACCCACACACACTCTCCTCCCATACTGTAATTTCTAACACAGTTCTGCAAGGATTGATGGAACTCACAACTCTGCATAGATTTTATTGGGGCATTTTGTGTATCGTTAAATGTTTCTTCTTAACCGATCAAGAATATCACAATTATTTCTCTACTTCATAAGTCTATCTCAGAAAGACAGTTGTCCTAGAAAGCATTCATTTTTACTATGAATTAGTTGGCTGCTCTATCTTAATGAGGTGTGGCTGGCTTTAACAAGACTGCTTGATACTTCATGTAACTGTTTTCGTTCCTGATGTAGAATACCAGGTATAATATTGAACACTTTTGTTCTTGCTGATTTACTGTCACCTATGTTTGAAGAGTGGTATATTTGGCGTGCCTTCAGAAATAAAACTGTGGTTCTCTAACAGTTATTTCATTCTGTAAGAAGTGAATAATGTCAGAATATTGCTTTATAAAGAAAACAATTCTCTTCCTTCCTTCTCTCTCCCTTTCCCTCCATCCCTCTCTCCCTTTGTCACCCCTCCCTCACTCGTCCCCCCCTCCCTGCCGTTCTCACTCTCTTGGTTCTCTATTCATCTCTTCCTACCTCTTAAATTTGAATTCCCTGAAAGGCCAACTACTTAATGAACAAAATTATTTTATTTTGAGGGAGACTTCATAGGAAAATATTTGCTTCAATTTTAAAACATCAAAATCTTAAGATTATAATTAAAGGGACATTTCTATAATTATTAACTGCCCCTCCCCTATTAAATAAAAATAAACACACATTTTTAATTGAAACAAAAAATTCCCTCATGCTCAAAGGCTGCTCCATTGTCATTCAGGTTTTCAAAAACACCTGGTAAAACTGAGGTTCTAAATTTTGTTTGCTGAGTATATATATAATTCTCATTTTTTTTGTCAAATAAAGCTGGGGGGTTGAAATGTAAGTTTTTCCACTCTCTGTTTTTAATATTGTAGAGAAGTAAATATAAACTTTAAGATTCCATTTAGTTTACCTATTTAATTCATAGCTCAAAGGTAATTATGTGGGAAGTGTATAACTAGACTCTCTGCTTTTTGTTCTCCTGGAACTGAGAATAGAAATGAAAAACTTTCTCCTGGTAATTTCCCACTGGATATTTGAATTCTCATGAAGGAATGTTCTATATTAATTGTCCTTTGGCTTAGAAATAGTTTAGTATAACTTTTTCCAAGCCCTCTAGGCAAAGTGGCAGTTTTCTTATACTATTTTCAATAATTGTCTTCCCTAATTCATGCTTTTCTTCATTTATGATAATATTTTATAAACTAAGAGATATCTTTCATAGATGTGTATCACTTTTATTTCTGTTAGTAAACAGAAATAAACTATGAACATATATACATGAACATATATACGTGAATATGCTTCATTCTATTTTACCTCTCATGTTATCTGTATTTGTGCTCTTTCACATACTATTTTATACATTCAGTAGATGGCTTTGGGTTTTGTTTTATTTTATAAAATTAAACCTAAATATCCTAATAGCCAGAATTCTATTTCTCTGTGTTCATATATACCTACTCTGTAACAGTAAATACTGTTCTATAGTCAGGCTGCCCCTCTCAGCACCTCTGAAACCTGCAGCTGTTTCTAGACTCAGGGCAGAAGCCTGTCTTCTCATCTGGTTGAGTCATCACATCCCCCAAAAGCACTTTTCAAGGCTTCTTTCTCCCAGAGGGCATCCTCGCCCCTTCTGGTTCTCTTAGTGTCTCCTCCTTTGAATCCCATTTTCACTAGGACTCTGAAGCAGAGATTTTAATTATTTTGTATTGTTAGTATAACTCTTCAGTGAGATAGTATGATTCTGAAGGACAGAATTTCTTGCTATACTTCTTTGATCAGACTGCCAAGTGCAGTGGAATTTAAACATACACATTGATTGGAGTGTACTACTTTTTAAAGTTCTGAAGAGTGCAACGTGTTGCCAAATGTATATAAGTTTTTGTTATTTTGTATTATGATAATTATTTGGAATATAATTCCTTCACCTTTGTAAGGTAGGAATAATTAGGCCACAGAGAAATTTTTCTTTAAAATTCCTTACTTTCTCTGATACCGTCATCCTTTAAAATACATATTTACTCTTACAATATATATTGAAATTTTATATTTTATTTTGGTACTCATATCTAAATCACTTTTTTATTTTAAGGAGTAGTTGTTGCCTGATGAGTCATTTCATATAAGTAAAATTAAACATCGTATACCAACTGTACGTTAAATATGCCATATTATAATAAATCTTGACAGTCTTCTTGACCTGGATTCAGCGGGTTGATGGAGAGCATTGAAATCCTATTATGACTAATAAACTGCATATAATTGTTATTTCTTCTGCTTCCTCTCCATGCTAAACCACCTAATTTAAACTTCATCAACTGGAGCAGGGACATCTTTCTGGGAACTTCTGGTGTCATCTATGCCAGATTAAGTGTCACCCAAAAGGTCCTAAATCAGATAGCTTTTCTTAACTTCATTTAAACTCTGAAAGTTTCTTCTAACATTAGCAATTTCCTTGCAGTTTCATAGTACTCTATATGTGTGCTAGTGCAAAATTGAAGGGCAGTGCACATTTAATTTCCCAAATACTTAAAGCTTTGGATTTTAAATGGTAATAATGAGAATTCTTCAATTTATTTATTTTTTAAAAATGTTTATTTATTTTTGAAACAGAGAGAGACAGAGCTGGAGGCAGGGAAGGGCAGAGAGAGAGAGGGAGACACAGAGTTGGAAGCAAGCTCCAGGCTCTGAGCTGTCAGCACGGAGCCCAAAGTGGGGCTCAACTCACAAACTGCGAGATCATGACCTGAGCCAAAGTACTGAGCCACCCAGGTGCCCCTCAATTTATTTTTTAAAACAACTGTTTTCTGGATCTTCACATTTATTGAGAATATGTATAAAACTCTTAACTCACTCCTTGGATCAGAGTAAGTTCTCAGTTTATGTTAGCTATTATTATTCAAGTCATCTAGCTCTAAGCCGAGTGGTATGTATACTAAGGAGAAAAAAATGATTATATTAGTGCAAACTTTGCATATCTTACTCAGACACCAAAGACAAGGAAAACTTGCATGTATAGAATTTTTACCTGTAAAAATTCACTTTCCCAAATTATTTTATTTGTAAAGTTGTTAGGGTATTGTGCAAAGATCACCTCCTTGAAATGGAAAAGTCTGTTGCCCTGGTTTTGGCTACATACTAATCTTAAGCTCATAATCAAATCTCTTTAGGCCTCATCTTTGTAACTTAAAAAATAAATTGGGTTAAAGATAACTTTTAAGGTTACGCTTAAAAATCTATTAGAAAACAAGTGTTTAGTGATACTGAACATATCTGTTGGAGATGGAAAATGTGATTCTAAAATGTCTTTCTGCCATTCACTTCTGGGGATGCATTAAGGAAAATCTCATTTTTCTTGAACACGTTGGAAGAGGGGAAGATATATATGCAGATATTTCTTGGTGTAAGAATTGGACCGGATGGAGAGTACTAGGTAAAATATCCAGTCCAGGAACTTGTGTATTTCATTGTCTATTTACAGTTTCTATTCATTGTGTTATGGCTCCATTTATGCTATCAACATACCTTGCAATTTAGCTCTCACAGAGGTTTGAAGGGCAGCATCTAAGTTTTAGTGAGCAGGCTCGATATATTTATTCATTTATTCAAATTATTTTTGTGGAGTGTCTAAATGGATACTGCCTGACATCTTCCCAAATTGTTCACTGATTAGCTTTCTCATGTCAAAACTTATGTAACTACTTTAAAACTATTCCCTTATTTTTGAAAAGAAATAGTTTGAAGATTAAATGAGATTAAATACATACATACATATATACATACATACACACACAGGCTGAGCCTGAAAGATTAGCAAGAGTGATGTAGGAGAAAACTTTCGAAAAATGGCAGCTATACGTACTTTTAAGTCAACATTCTCTGTTCTGGAAAAAGTTTCAACACTATCTTGAATGAATGGAAAAGAAAATTGATAGAAAAATAGGAGGGAAAAACTATTTTAATACACCCTCAGTTAAATTTATGTTGTGGAGAGCTTTATATCATTTTAAGTGGGACATTTTCTGTTTTTTTTAAACTCTATTTTCTAATAGCAAACACATTAAAGACTAAAACACAAGTAGAATACATTTTAAATACATAAAATATGAGAGGCAATGAAGAGAAATTATAACAACAAAAAGTTGGATGGTTGCCTGATGTTGTGACAGAGTTTACTGAATTTTTTTTCTAAACATTAAGCCTCTCTCATATTGGATTTACAGGGTTATTAGTCAAAGGAACGTCTCTGTTCATTTTCTGTTTGCAGGATTTTTTTCTTTTTATTATGGAAATTTTATATCACACAAATATAGAGAGAATAGTGTAATGAGCCTTCATATGTACAATGTAATAGAATATTGATTTGTCAAAACGTAAAGGAATTTCAGTATCATATTAACCTTTCACTCCAGAAACTCAATTTGGATCCCGATTTTACAGCTTATCTAAATGAAATCACCTGTGACACCAGGCCAATATAAGCTTTAGTAAATATTTTTATTATAGGATATTCTCAGGTTACAGGATATAGTTTGCACTGAAATGTATTGGGAATTGTTATTTATTATTAATTGTTAATAGTTATTGTCATCAACCACTTTCTTATTAGTCAACAAATGAGTATAAGTAAAAGACACATAACTGAAGAGTTCTTAAATAGGACTTAGAGGATAAAAAGTATATTGACAAATATAAAATAATTATTCTTTGGGAAGATGAAACAGACATAATTCTTCCTATTACTCCTCTTGGTAAAACTAAAAATGTTAAACATTATGTGTTAAAAATGAAAACAAAACAAAAACTGTGAGAAAATAAAAGGTGGTGAGAGGAAGGAAGACTGGCTAGGGAACTTAGGATCCAGGATGAGTTCTCTGTTTTCTTTTGCCTCAATGTTCCTAGCTAGACCTGGAACAGGACTTCACAAATTAGAAATGCCAATGAATGCAAACAAGCAAACAAAATGCCCCAACAAAAGCCTCTTTTTCTAGCCAAAGATTCATGAAAGGGACAGCCTAGAAAGACAGAAAGTTTTAGATAATATATGTTCTACTCCAGCCAAACCCACAGAAAAAATATGGCCTCTTTCCCCTTAACCCCATGCTAACAAAGGCCAAGCGGAAGCCTAGATTTCTAGTCTCATGAGCCTTTAAAGAAGCACCTAACAGCCCACCAGGGTGGTGACAGTAAAGATCAGAAGGGAGATGGGATATTCACTCTTGATGGCCAGTAATGAGGCTCCCCAGTAGTATCAGTGGAGAGTGCAGATGGTGAATCTTGATATCCACGACACCTACCACTATAAAGGGGACCCCACTCAGGCAGGGTCAAAGGACATTTTAATAGTGAGTTAAATTTATACCATCATCCAGTGCTAACAGGGCCATCACCACCATGGTGTCATTGGAGATGACCTCGAAGGCTGAAAATCTCACTTTATTTATTCATTCATTCATTCATTCATCCATTCAGTCATTTATTAGCAGTAAAAAGGAACATTGTTCCTTCGGGTGTTAATGAAGGTGAGTAATAATATTGGACTACAATGTCCACCTAGCACTAGTCAGAAGCCTCCCTGACTTTCCCTGTGAGAGTACTATACAAGAAAATTGTTTTTAAAAGGTTTAAATAAGAGACAGAGTCTCATAACAATAAAATGTATAGATTTTAATTTAAATGTATAGGCCTTGTGGCAAGAACCAGGAATATCTCAAAATGGATAAAAAATATAATCAATATGTATCAACACTGAGAAGATAAAAATGTTAGAATTTCTGACAAAGATTTCACTTTTTATGTATTTATTTTTTTATTTTGAGAGAGAAAGTGTGAGCGAGTTGGGAAGGGGCGGGGAAGAGGGGAAAGAAAGAATCCTAGGAAGGTTCTACCGACACAGGTGTCAATCTCACAAACTGTGAGATCATGACCTGAGTCAAAATCAAGAGTCAGACACATAATTGACTGAGCCACCCAGGTGCCCCATCTGACAATGATTTTAATGTATCCATGATAAAAATGCATCAAGGAACAATTGAAAACACTGGAAGCAAATGAAACCCAGAAAATGACCCAAAGACTGGAAGAACAAACTCACTACTAAAGGTAGAGAAGAAACACCATTAAAGAGGCTAGGAAGGGGAGAGATGTGGTTGGGAACTAAGTGGACTTTTTGGACTGTCCTTAGGAAGGAAGAATGCCACAGGTATGTAAAGAGGAGAGAAACAGACCCCCTTCCTGGGGGGTGCCCACAAAAGAAAGAAAGAAATAGAGAAAGAAAAATCTCTATAACATTTGATTTTGAACACCAGAGAAGCCAAAGATTGTGATTTCCTACCACCAGTGGGACTTGAAATCTGGAATTAAAAGAAAAATCAAAGAACTTGGTTCTGGGAGAGCTGATAGGTGAGAGGAACTGAGTCCCCTCCCTTAAAGAGACAGTACAACAAACAGCCCATGGAGATACAGCATAGAAGCCACAGTTTGATAGGCACCTGGGGCATATGGGAGGAAGGATTATTTACTCATCTCATAGTGCATCCCTGAAGGACACAAATTGCTGAAGAACTCCTCTAGGATCTAAAGAGCTGGCAGGCACCATTTCCCTTCCCTACTTCCAGCATAAACACAGAGCCATCTGCAAGATTCTCTACCTAACTTGCTAGCACTGCTCCCCCTCCCCATCATCCTGCACTGTGCTTATGCTAATCCACCCATCTAGACTAGACAGACTGCCTCAGCCTCTGAGCTCACATGTTCCTCCCACAGAGGAATGTCAGCCCATAAAACTTGCTAGCATCACTGCATAACTGTATTGCCCCCATGAGCTGTGCTTTGGCAGATCTGCCCTCTCCAATACATTCTTGGCTAGAGCTTATATAGGGAGGTGCTATAGGCCCAGTAGTGTGCAAGCAGCCGCTACAATGGCCAGCACCACTCCTGCCCTAGAGAGAGGAAAAGATAATCACACACACACCAGTCAGACAGAGGCTCTTTAGAAGAACTAAAGCTTCTTAGGGAACAACATAGGGAAAGTTATCTGTAGTTTAGTACTACTGCATTTTTGGCAAATACCTGGTCTGATTCACCTCAAGCCCAAGGCATCCAAAGAATGGCCCTGTAACACCATAATGTTCAAATACTGCATATGACAGGCAAAGAGAGCCACTATAGACAGCTGAACTGAAGGACAAACCTGCTCAGCCACAACAGCAGGCCACACATATCACACATAAGAGACACCTTTGAAGTGTCAGGTTCTAAAGAACAGGGGACACTGCCCAGCATGGCACTATAGGACCTCTTCTTCATAGAGTCATTACTTTCAAGTACAGAGATGAAACTGTCTTACCTAGCTAACACAAAGAAACAGACACAGAGAGTTACACAAAATGAGAAGACAGAGGAATATGTCTCAAATGAAAGAACACAACAAAATCACAGCAAGAACCTAAGCAAAATGGAAATAAGTAATATGCCTAATAGGGAATTTAAAGTAGCAATCATAAAAAATACTCTGGGCTTGAAAAAAGAGTGGAGGACATCAGTGAACCCTTAACAAGGAGATTAAAAAAAAAAAAAAAAAACCCCAGCCAATTGGACTATAAGAAACAAAATGAATCAGTGACCTGGAGGACAGAGTAATGTAAAGTAGTCAAGTTGAGCAAACACAAGGGAAAAAATATGCAAAATGAGAATACACTTACGGAACTCAGTGTCACCATCAGGTGTTACAACATTTGAATTATAGGGATCCCAGAAGGAGGAGAGAAAGAAAAAGGGGCAGAAAGTGTATTTGAAGAAATAGGCAAAAACTTCCCAAATCTGGGGGAGGAAACAAACTCCAATCCAGAAGGCGCAGGGAGCCCACAACAAACTCAACCCAAAACACAGAGTAATTAAGACAGCAAAGAGTAGTGGTAAATAGAAAATTTTAAAAGGAGCAAGAAATAATAAAACAATTGCATACAAGAGAAACCCCATACATCTATCAGCTGATTTTCAGCAAAAATTTGCAAGCCTGAAGGGAGTGGCATGATATATTCAAAGTACTGAAAGGAAAAAAAAACAAAACCTGCAGCCAAATATACTCCAGCCAGCCAGGCTATCAATCAGAATAGGAAAGATAAAGCATTTCCCAGACAAAGAAGAGTTAAAGGAATCTATTACCACCAAACCAGACCTACAAGAATGTGAAGGGAGACTCTTTGGGAGGAAATGAAAGACCATGAGCAAGAGTAAGGAAATTAGGAAGCAGAAAAGCAGTAAGATAACAAAATCCATAAAAATCAGCTTAGGGATTTATAAAATAAAAGTGTTAAGTATGACACCATATATCCAAAACATGGCAGGGGGAGAAGTAAAGAATGGTTTCAAACTTAAGTGACCATCAGTTTACTACAGACTGCTACAGAAGATATTATATACAAACCTAATGCTAGTCACAAATCAAAAGCCAATAATATTCTATATGCAAAAAATAAAGAGAAGGAATCCAAGTATACCACCAAATAAAGCCAATTAATCAAGAGAGAATAGGACAAGAGAGGAAAGGAATGGAGAAAAACTTCAAAACAACGATAAAACAAGAACAAAATAGTAATTGGTATATACCTGTCAGTAATTGCTTTGAATGCAAATAGACAAAATGCTTCAATCAAAAGACACAGTGTGATGGAATGGATAAAAAAAAAAAGTCGTCTGTATGCTGACTATAAAGGACTCATTTCGGACCTAAAGACACCTGCAGATTGAAAGTGAAGGGATGGACAAGCATTTATCATGGAAATGGACGTGAAAAGAAAATAATGTTAGCAATACTTATATTTGACAAAGTAGTCTATTTTTTTTTTACAAATAGTTTATTGTCAAATTAGTTTCCACATAACACTCAGTGCTCATCCCCACAAGTGCCCTCCTCCATGCCCATCCCCCCCTCCCCCCCACATCCATCAGTCCTCAGTT